>NW_028274809.1:67130000-67430000 GCF_037043125.1 Eumetopias jubatus | reverse complement strand
TTTTTGCACTTTTTGAAAGAGAGAATGCATTACTTTTATAATTTAAACACCTTTAAGGAGCAAAGATAAACATTAAAACTGAATCTAATACAAAGAGGAAAAAATATCTTTGCAGAGGAAAGAATTGGGAACTGCAAGTAGAAGTATGTATAAAGAATAGGTAGAATAGTGAGGAAGAACTCTTTGACTCTGTCTCTGCACACTGAAAAGAGTAAGGAGGATTCTGGAAAGCTTTACTGAGAATGTGATGCCCATGCATGTTTATAAGAATTTCAGTTGTTTATGAGGCAATTGACACAGGAAGCTATTTCAGGTTTGGGGAGAAGCATGTGCAGAGTTGCGGAGGAATGAAGCCATGTGGGATGGACAGGGAATGATCATCGTTTTCTCTTTAGCAGTATCATAAAATGTAACACAGGGACTGGTGATGACAGCTGCAGAAGGAGGCAGCCCCCAAATCTTGTGGGCCCTATGCAGCCTGCTAATACTGTATTGTTATATTCTAAAGTATTTTAAGCAGAGAGCTCTCATGGCCAGATTTATGCTTTCTGCTGGTCGCTTTTAGATCAATTCCTAGGTTCCCCTCGATCATTCAATAATATCAGACATCTATAAAGAGGTAGGTACTGTTCTGTGTACTAGGGATACACCAGAGAACCAAGGAGACAAAAATTCAATAGTATGCTAAAGCCAGCTTACACCAGTTTGTGAGACTTATTTTTACATTTCGAGCCATTTTGCAAGCTGCTCATTAAAACTTGGTACCTTGAAATGGGCATGATGGGAACATTTATACCGCAGATACTGGCTTATGTTACAAATCAGGGCTCTCCCCGCTGCTGCCCCCAAGAGCTGATTGTTAAGTATGTATTGGCCCACCACTGCAGAAATCTCAAATCTCATGGGGTTTATATTTAACACAAATATGTAATTATATCTCTTATACTGTATATAAACTATTGTATATAAAAGGTGCTATTGAGAAAAAATAGAACAGGGTATGGTTGATCAAAGGAGGACTTGAGGAGGGTGAAGTAGTAAACCACTCTGTCTGTGCTGGGCCCTGAGATAGGAGCGCACCTGGGGTGACCAGGAGAGTGAGGTGCCTGGTGCAGCTGGGGCAGGGCCAGTGAGTCAAGGAGCATTGAGGACCACTGAGAAATGCCAGCATGAGAACAGGAAACCCTCCTTCTTGTACAGATTTTGCCTTTTAGTCTGCATGAAATGGTTTCTCTACAATGACTGTCATTTGATACTTCTCCTGAGCATCCAAACTCTAGTTGCACAGCTTTGTTATTAACAACTGAACTTTATAAAACTTTATTATACCATATGATGGAATGTAATGTTGGTTTTATGTTCTGAACAAACCTGCCCCTAAAAATGCTTGACCTTCCTGACCTGCTCACACAAAGCTGATTCTCATCATCCCCGAATGGTGCAAGTGTAAACCTAGCCAATAATGAAAAGGGGTCAACAGTACTTACCAGGCAAACACCCTCCCCTTCTCCGATATTCCCAGAGGGCTCTGCGGCTCCAGGCTGGACAGAGCCACTGCCCTACACATGATTGTCTGCGACCAAATCCAGTGAAACCTTCTCTGACTGAATGGGAAGGGAGGCCATTTATGCCTCCCCTTTCATTTTTCACGGATACGCCTCTCCCTTTCATTTTTCACAAAGCCTATGTTATAGGTTTTCCTTTTACACCAAATTCTCAGCAAATTGCAATGGTATAAGTCTTTATTTATGCACATTGATCTTTTAAGTGGCAAATTCGCAGAGATCAGAGGATGTTTCACCAATTTTGAGAAGGATATAAGATTGTCATGAGCAAGGAACTATTTAATAAGTCTTACGGTGTTGACGAGGCCGATGGTGATTGAGCAAGCATCACAAATAAATAGTGAAATTAATTTGAGGCCTAGTTAGCAGATGACTTTTTTCTCATTCTCACAAAAGAATGAGCTGAAATGGCATTAGAAATCACAGGGGAAATGAGTCAGAAGCAGGAGGTGTGGTGTAAGCTAGCACATAGTCAACGCACAGAACCAAAGAGAAGAAAAGAACATATATTAGCACAAAGAATCACGGTCTGCATGACTTCTTGAAGTGTGGTGAGCAGCTGGTTCGACCTTGAGCTTTGCAGCCACCACACCACAATAATGACACGGGAAGCTTGAGCCTGGATAAAGAAGGGGACTAAAATATACATTACGAACTATGCAAGAGTATATTAAACAAAATGTTTCCAAGCCCCTGATCGCTCAGCTGTGTTCTGCACAGGCCCTCATGATAAAATAATGGTAATTCTTAAAGACCTCAAATATGCAGCCACTTTACATTTAGTAGTACAATAATGAAAATATTTTAAAGCATCATTCAGTCATAAACATAATTTTGATAGCTACAAGGCACTCTTAGCGTATCTTCTTTTCATCTTATTTCTGAGAATGAATGGGTAAGCTGAATGAACTTGAACCATTTTATTCCAGTCAACAGTGTATTACTTAACAAGCTAACTTTTCATTATTTATCATTTGGCTCATTGACTCCCCAGTGTGAATATAAGCTCAGTGATTAAGACGTAGGTATAGTATATTTCCAAGATACAAATAAAATAGCACGTTGGCATTCTTTGTGAATTCTGAACCATTTAATAAATAGATGGAACAGTTAACACATGTGATTTGGGGACTTCAAGGTGCAGATTATTGACAGCATGCTACATCAATGGAATGAATATATGCCACTTTCTCTTCACGCTGTTTCAATTCTTTGATAGGTGTAGCAGCAGTCAATATGGTAAGACTCAGCACTTTTCCATCAAATTTGTATTTGGTCCAAACACTGAAAAATATTACCTCTTACTTGCCTCATCTAGAAACATGTATAATAAAAGAGGGTATCCATTCCAGATATGCTGTAGATGCCATATGTTTTGCATTTTTAAGTCTGTTTACAAGAGTAGTATTTAAAATCTAGTTCTGTTCATTGTACTTCCCTGCCTTGATAGACTAGGATGATATCTGTCTTCTAAATTTGTGTGCACATAATAAAGCAAAGTAGAAAAATGAGTAGCTTATACAAATGTGTAAGATACTTCCTTAAAATAACTTAGAGAATTCAAGCAGTGCTTGAACTGGTTAATTAATCTGGTGAAAAATTAGGAAACTGAGAAAACATCACATGAGAGAGACTTTATTTTCCTAAAGACATATTCTCCAAAGAACTTACAAACTGTCAAATCTCACAGAAAACTAGAAGCAATTTTTATAAGATTTTTATGAAAAAAAACAGCCACGTCTAACCTGTTTCTCAAATAGAATTCTCTCTATAACAATGTTTTTTTTTCTTTCCAGAGTTTTCAGGTGGCAAAAGCTAAAATATCTCCAGAATAAACCCAGACTTCAAATAATTATAAAAGCCTATATCATTGTCCAGTTCTATTCTCCGTATCTAAACCATGATGGCTTTGTAACAGTTAAAATTCTATCCATTTAATATCACTAATTATTTTCCCTCTGCAGCTTTGATGGGTTAGTTATAGCCTGGAATAAAAAACACTGTGGTAAGGACAACTGTACAGCAAGGTTAAGTGCCTTCTTGTCTTCAGTACCAATAATTACCTTTAAACAAAAAAAGGCTGTTTTCAGATTTGACAGTTAATTTACTAATGAGTATGTGGACCCAATTTATAATAAAGTAATATTGACCAGAAATAATCCTACATCGGTACTTGTCTGAATTATTTTATTGTTCATGTCCTCTATTAAATAAATTGGAAAGGATTAATTTTGCAAGATGGGATTGTCAGAGACTGCCGCATAAACTAGATGCTTGTCAGCACTAAATTTAATTATTGATCACAATACAATAGTGCTGAGTGTTCCAATCCCCAAACAGCTTCCAGTAACTATCAGCAGATTCCAAATATAGAGACTGAAGTAAAAATTTGATTGCAGATGACTACATTTTTAATAAATAAATATTTCATCAGCACTAAATAAAAATTTAATTTTACAGTATTATTTAGATCATTCATTGAAACATGGAGCAAATGAACAGTGAATGAAGGTGACTCCCCTCAAGATACAAATTCGATTTCAATGGTTTAATGGTTTCAGTATACATGGGATTATTTTGCTCCCTTCATTTTGGCAAAGAAATAAAACTTGTAAGTAGAAGGCCATTTAGAGCATACCGTCATGTTGCTGAAAAACATAAAGTGGCATCTGACTGGCTTGGATTCTTATCTAGGATTCTGGACCATGGTCTCCTGTTACGCATTATGGATTGGTATGGTACAGAAATCAGTACTGGGATATAACTTGAACTGTGACAATTTGAAACTAGTTGACAATTGAGAAACTCATTATGTTAAATTGGCTATAAAATATGAAATAAATAAATAAGATTTTTTTAGATTATAAAGTTGTCTGTATACAGGAACTGGTTGTATTGTTGAACAGACTTTACTAGTCACAGTGGACATTCACTTTAACTGATAAATCATTTCGCCATAATGTAAAATATTCCTTAAGCTTAGCAATCAAACAGATTCACAGTTGTTTTTGCTAGAGTTATGGTTAAAGATTCAATAAGTATGTATGGAGATATAATATATATAAGAACAGAATTAGGTGGTGAGTTCTGCTACCAAGAAAATAGATATGATTTTATTTCCAGGGCTGCTCTCTATGAAATTTCAAATATTCAGTGTATTCAAGATTTTATTAGATAACCATAAAAATTTTATTTCAAATGAGAAAATAAAAAGATATATTAGCATTGCTATTACAGTTTGTATGACTTAGAATATTCATTCTATGGCTAGTGTTGAAATAAAAACATAAAAATAATTAATAGTATATGAAATCTATTGTGAGAGTAGAAGTCATTTTATTTTAAATCAGTAAAAAAGCAGCAAAATTGCCCTACTAAATAAATCTTAAAGGACAAAAAGATGCTTATAACTTTTATCAAGAATTTATAGAGTGGAATTCATGCAAATGTTGATTAGATCATTTGACTCATTCAACCTATTTTTAATTTGATATAAAACTTTGAAAATTAATATACTGTTTTAATTTTGATAAGCATTGGTAAAGGAGAAAGTCATCATTATTCTAATAAATTTTTAACATGTATCTTGACAATTTTTCAATTTCCTCTGACCTTTTGAACAATAGCTCAACACATAATTCTGTACTCTAAAATTCATCAGTTTGGTTGAAGTAGAATTTATTCTTCTCTATCTCAAATTTGAATCCAGTTATTCATTTTTTGTATTACTGTAATAAATTAGTAAATTAAAAATAAAAAGCTTAGATCCATCTCAGAAGTTACTCATTTATGTGATAGCACAGTACATTAAAAAGAGTCTGGGCTTCAGGGGACAAGCAGATGGTGGTTCAAAACCCAATCAGCCACTGAAAGCAATGTCATTTCAGCAATTGACTTAACTCCTTTGAGTCTCAATTATTTATCTGAATTTTTAAAAATGACTTTTAATTAAAAGTCTAATTTTGGAGATATGTCTTTAAAACTTGCAGGTTAGTTTTAAGAAGATTCAGGCTATAACTAAGCTCATTATTTCACTAGTCTTCACTCTCAGTAGAGTAAATGGCATCCCATACATTATATGCCACAGCATACACCATACATATTATGTACATGCTACCATATCATTGAGAAATTTGGTGGTACCACAACACTTTAAAAATCCTAAGTGTTTAAATTAATAAATAATAAATAATAAATTAATTAATAATTAATAACATTAGATAAATTAAATTAAAAATAAATAATAAAACAAATAATATTAAGTTCATTAAGTATAATAAACATCTGTTTTAGAACTTCACTCAAGAGTAAAATAGGAAATTGTTTTGTAAGGTAGGACTATTTATAGTAACTAAGAAGAATAGAAAGGAAAGTGGTCTTCAGACACAGTCCAATAAAGGTTCTAAGTTCATTGTCTGCAAGTCTCCCGCCTTGGCCCATTTCTAAATATTAACTTTATCTTCATGCTGTATCCTCTCGAGATTGCAAGATATTTGCCTCCTTTTCCATCTCTAAGACAATTGAGCAAGGGTCTACAAATCAGATCTGCAGGAACAGGCTGGATCGGGGCCTGTTTTTGTATAGCCCAGAAGCTAAAAATAGTTTTAACATTTCAAATAGTTGGGAAAAAAAATCACAAGAAGAGTAATATTTTGTAGCATGTGAAAATTATACAAAATTTAAATTTTTCCAAAGTCCATAAATGAAAATTTATCCTAACACAACCATCCTCATTCATATACTAATCATCTGTGGCTGCTTCTGCATTATAATGGCAGGCAGAATTGAGTGGTTTGCAGCAGGGATAGTATCACATTACCAACTATAGAGCAGACATCCTGAGTTCAATTTCGAGAGACAACCATAATAATTCCACAGCAAGGAAATGCCAAATACTGACTGTCTAATCTACTGACTGTAGATTTCTGCCTTAAAACAACCACTCAGGGGGCGCTCGGGTGGCTCAGTCATTAAGCATCTGCCTTTGGCTCAGGTCATGATCTCAGCGTCCTGGGATCGAGGCCGGCATCGGGCTCCCCACTCAGCGGGAAGCTTGCTTCTCCCTCTTCCACTCCCCCTGCTTGTGTTCCCTCTCTCGCTGTGTCTCTCTCTGTCAAATAAATAAATAAAATCCTTAAATAAGAAAAAAAAAACAACCAACTCAGGCAAATGGGATGGGATTACCTTAATTGGCTTAATTTATCTTTACTATCCAATATTGGAAGCCACTATCCACTTGTGCAAGTGTGACGGAGGACTGATTGTTTTTTCATTTTATTGCATCTTAATTTTTATTTTAATTTAAACACATATTAAATTCAGTATATTTTAAGTATATTTGGGGCAACATCAGTATGTAAATTTACATTTTTACTACAACCTTTGTGAAATCTAAACACAGATCAAGTATTTCAGATGACAACTAGCATGTAATTGAGGTGTGATGGCAGTGTAAAGGACATACCAGATTTTGAGGATTTAGTACCAACAAAAGGATGTAAAACATTTCATTAATACTTTTTTAAAAGGTTTATTTATTTTAGAGAGAGACAGAGAGAGAGAGAGAGAGAGACAGAGAGTGGGGGGAGGGGCAGAGGGAATCTTCAAGCCGACTCCCCGCCGAGCACAGAGTCCGACAAGGGGCTTGATCTCTCAACCCATAAGATCACAACCTAAGCTAAAACCAAGAGTCAGTTACTTAACTGACTCAGCCACCCAGGTGCCCTTCATTAATATTTTTATATTGGTTACATATTGAACTGACAATCGTTTAGATTTACTGAGCTAAATAAAACATAAAATTTATCTTTTGTTTTTCTTTTGCGTTGTCAAATATGAATACCTAAACATTTAAAACTATATAATGGCTTACATTATATTTCAATTGGACAGCACTAGCTTCAATCAATTTCTACCTCACCCAAAGGCAGATCTATATGTTACTCACTAATGGGGAGGAGCTTAGATGCTAGGTAAGCAATGAGCACATTTCTACTATAAAATTAACTGTTATCATGAATCAAGGAAGCACTTAAGATGGATATTTTAAGGTGCAATTGTTAGACATTACCTACGTTCCTCTCAAAACTGGACAAAGGCACATTTTCTAGTAAAAACACAAGGTTAACGTACCCAATTTACAGAATATGAGGATAAGAAATTGTTTTCTGTTTCACAAATTAAATATAGTAGATACATGTATGAGGACAAGGAGAAGTGCCTGTAATAAAGAGTCCCCAAAATAGACTAGCTTTAAAAAAATAAAAATTGAATTCTTCTAATAAGGCAGTCAAAGAGGGAAGGAAATGTTTCAGGATAGGAAAGCAGTTCTGCTCCTTTACCTAGTCAGGGATCCCAAATCCTGCTTACAGTAGCCATGAAATTGCACCACTCAGAGATCCTGAAGCAAGAAACATCGTTGACCAACAACTCCAGCTGTGACCCTCTGGATCAACCACCACTGAGGCCGCGTTTACCCCAGGATGCTGTCAACCAACGACTGTGTACAATTGCAGTACCAGCACAAGCTCTTACCTGCAGAGCATGGGTCTAACGGGTAGTGTTAGCAAGATGACTCCCTGTAACCTCGGCTGAAACTTTCTAATAATGTGCCTGCCATCTCTCAGATGAAGTCTCGCTTTCCCTGCCCAATCCTTATTCCTTCAGAATCCCTTTATCCTTCAGAAGGGTTTTCTCCAATAAATCTCTTACACATTTAATCCCCTCTCAGTGTGTGCCTTCAGGGGGACCTGGGCTAACACATTTCTATTCTGCTCCTGTCCCCTCCCCTAGGCTGTGCCCTTGTCTGCATGCTCATACCTAGCTGACCACTCACACGCCAACCTGCAGGAAATGGGTAAAGGACAAGGGAAGTTCACACTCAATCATTTTATAGGGGGAAAACCCAGAAGTTGCCCAAATCCCTTCCATTCATTTCTCACACAACAACTTATTCCCATGGTCACACCTGGAATGCAAGGAAGGGAAGAAAATCTAGTCTCTAGTTAGGAGGAGGTGCCCTGCTAAAAATCTTGGGGTTTGCTATATAAAATGAAAAGAGAAACCGTAAAGCCTAGGGGACATTTGAAATGTCTGCCATTTACAGAAGTTTCAAAGATTTAGATTTTTGGAAGATTGTTTACTATTCTCCTAGCAATCATAAATAAAGTACATGTTACTCTTTTTTGTAAACACTGCTGTTCAGGAAAGAGGAATTATATTTTATGTGAGTCATTCGGAAAGAATCTCTTGAAATTATTAATAAAAAGTTAATAACATTTGGATATTCAATAAAATCAGCAGAAAATGTTAATCCTAAAATTATCGTTTTGACATCTCAATTCATAAATGATACTCACAATATCATCTCTAGCATCAGTTTAAAATAAATACTTCTGCTTTGGAACAGACTGTATTTACATTGCTCTTTCAGGCCTAAGGGAGGTAACAACTCCCCACACTTGCTCCCCCCAGACACCCCTACACACCATGTCTGTTTCCTTTATTAACACAGACTGTATTTACATTGCTCTTTCAGGCCTAAGGGAGGTAACAACTCCCCACACTTGCTCCCCCCAGACACCCCTACACACCATGTCTGTTTCCTTTATTAACAAACATATTATACCCACGCTCCTATAAACTGTCCTTTCATTAAAAAGCCAGCTCAAAAATGTCAGCTGCATGTGTCATATGATTCCCTGCAGGGATCCTAACTTGATAGAGCAATGCAAGATAAATGTAAAGGACTCATAAGGAGGAAAGCACAAACTTAACTGAAGGACAGACATTGTCCTAGATACGCTCTGTCTCTCTGTTTGTCTTCTCCCTCCCAAGGCTGATCTCCAGAGACGGCACCACCCTGCTTCCCTTCCCCTCTAGGTTCACCCAATGGGAGGCAGCGGCAAATACATGCATGCATGCATACATACATACATACATACATACACACATAAATGGATGGTTGAGAGAGTTCTCAAGGTACTTCTTATCCCTATTCTCTCTTCTAAGAGGTGGTCGAATGCCTCAGCTGAAGGTTGCAGCTTCTATCAGGTAGCCCTCTTCTACGGTGATGGATTTCAGAGAGTTTTGGTTTAACTATTGCCCCTCCTCACCCCTTCAAGCCTAAGAATGATAATGGTTTGGCACTGTTACTAGTGTCAAAGTGCTTCACCATCCCTACTTCTCTTCTCTTCCGTATCTTTGTGAACAGTCCCTTTAACACAAACTCCTCAATCCTCCTTTAGGTGTGCTCTCTCCTGCAAGGGGTCTAATGGATATAGATTCAAAAGGAGATTTGAATACATAAAGACTGAATGTAAAAACAGAATACTATAAAATGTTACTTCCCCAAAGTAATCTATAGATTTACATATAATGACAGTGAAAAAACCCAGTTTTTATCATTTTTAACCTTACAGAATGAACCTGGGATACATCCAAAAATCTTCAAATGTTCAAAAAAATTTTTGCAAAGTTATAGTGACAGCAGAGGGCTTCTATCAAGAAATATTAACACTACGAGGTAATGGTAATCAAAGAAATATGGTATTACATCAAGAACTGACAGATGGTGGAAAAGAAAAATTCTCTGCAAGCAGACTATTACAGACAACAATTTTAAATAAGAATGACATCACATATTAGGAAAGGGGGGAATTGATCATCATAGGATAATTCTTTAGTCATTGAGAAATGAAAAGAAATTGAGATTCTCCTCTGGACACTTAAACCTAAATAAATTTCAGAAAGCAAAATAGCTAAATGAAATCATTCAAGAGATGAAAGAATAAACTGATATGTGATGAAAGTCACCATAAATGAAAAAACTAATAATTTTGACTACTTCTGACCCCTTTTAAAAAGAATCCATAAACAGTCAGAGGATTAAAAAAACTTAACATAGAAATAAGAAAAATATAAGTACAACTCAGAGAATAAAAAATGATGTGAGCAAAAAAAAAAATCTATAGAAAAAGTTTAAAAATATATAATCCTGAAAAACTAACCAACTTCACTAGTTCTCCAAAAGGAGGACATTAAAACTATCAAAATGATAGTCTGGATGGCTGAAAATGCTATTCAGTGTCTGTAGCAGTACAGTAAATGATGTTTAAATGTCTCTGGAGGTAAAATAAACTATCACCTTTCTACTAGATATTTTCCAATTATTATCAACGTGGTTTAAAATATTCATAACCTTTAAGACAACATACCAAACTGGCTAATCTCTCACAAAACTATTTAGTGATATTTAGTTAACTAGGTTTAGATTTATTAATGAGCATAACAACCACAGCTTTATTTATAATAGTAAAATAGGGGGGTAATACCAAATGATATGGAAATGGTTAAATAACTTACTAATCATTCTTAAGAGAGAATAATACATGGCCACAAAAGTAACAAAACAATCAATCCAACAATATTTAGTGTCATGCAAAACAAAGTAATCTTAAGTTAAAAAGATGAGATATTAACTTTACAATAATATGATACCTATTTTATTGTTTTATATATATAAAGTACATGTGTGTATGCATATATGTATATATAAGTACATATAACAATAATATATATAATAAAATATACACATAATAAAATAATGTGTGTCTATATATACATACTCACACACATAACATATATGTATACACAACATATCAACCAGAGTTTTCTACACACACACACAGTAGGCTGACTAGATGCCAGAACTTAATACCTAGTTCTTTCACAGGTTTAATTTATTCTTAAGCAGTTTGGTATGTAAAGTAGCAATTCATTTTAACTTCTCAAGTTTCATATCTGTCCAGCATGCTTCAAGAATACACCTGTATGGGGCGCCTGGGTGGCTCAGTTGTTAAGCGTCTGCCTTTGGCTCAGGTCATGATCCCAGGGTCCTGGGATCCAGCGAGCCCCACATCGGGCTCCCTGCTCATCAGGAAGCCTACTTCTCCCTCTCCCACTTCCCCTGCTTGTGTTCCCTCTCTCGCAGTGTCTCTCTCTGTCAAATAAATAAATAAAATCTTAAAAAAAAAAAAAAGAATACACCTGTATTGAGCACCTGGGTGGCTCAGTCAGTTAAGCGTCCGACTCTTGATTTTGGCTCAGGTCATGATCTCAGGGTTGTGAAATCAAACCCCACATGGGACTCTGCTCTGGGCGTGGAGCCTATTTAAGATTCTTTCTCTCCCTCTCCCACCCCCTGCCTCTCCCTCTCTAAAATAAAAACAAAAAAAGAATACACCTGTGCCTTTTTTGCGTGTATGTGTGTATACTCACACACATAAACATATAAAAGGGAGATATACTTAAATGTCCCAAATGTGTTGTTCTTGGAACTAGGGGTAATTATGTTGTTCTTCATATTTTTCTGTATTTTAATTTTTCTACAATGACTTTGTATGCTTTTATAATTATAAAAAAATTATTGCCAAAAACATATTCACAACTCCACTGGCACAAATATTTAAATATTACATGACATCATTTGGATGCTGCTGGGTGGAAATAGTTAAGCTAAATATTGTAATCCATACCTCTTGCACAGTAACTGGTTCAGCTAGGTTAAATCAGAATGAATCACTAGACTTGTGTTTAATGGCAAAGAAGAGAATTCTTCTTTGCTCTGGGCAATACGTGCAGATGTGAGGCCTAGAATTTCTAGTCATTTTATTTTCATGAGGAAAGTCAGCTTAATGACAAAAATGACATATGGGAGAAGGCAAACTTGGGAAAACCACACAGAACAGAAGCAAGAGACCTCGTCAAATTTTACTTGAAGATTATCTGCATAATATCGGAATTGCATTCAGCTGCTAGTAACAGGAACTTCAAAAATTAGAGATTTAATTTAAAATTTATGAATGAAATCTGGAGACAGGTCATCCAGGGCTGGAACAAAGACTCCGATACAATCAAAAACTCAGGCAATAACTCAAGCTTCTAATAAACCTTCCATCATTCTGTTCTCAAGATGGCTGCTAGAGTTCCAGCCATCTTCTCCCTTTTTCTGGCAGGAAGAAAAGGGTAAAGAGTAAAAATGAAATGTACAAGCTGCCTCTAGCTGAGGTCCTAGAAGCCTCACACAAATGTTTTCACTTTTCCCTCTTTGACCGTAACCATGTCATGACCTGACCTACCAATAGGACAGGCATGGTATGTAGGTTTGTTTGGGTTTTTTTTTAAACTACATATATTACCTCCCTGAATAAAATCAAGGTTCTATTAATAGGGAAAAATGGGAAAAGATATTTTGGTTAGGAAACAAGAGGTCTCTGCCATCCTTACCCAAACTTGGACACTTCAATAAGTGTGCCATTAAATTATTTTATTATTAAAACAAAATCAAACAAATCAAAACAAAAAAAGTCAACGGAATTTTTTGTTCATTATGTTGTTTACTTGGGTGGGAGGTATTTGTTTGGGTGGGAGGTATTTTTTTGTTTCTATGTAGAAATGTTTTCTTTTCTTCAATACTATAACAGAAGACTCAAAATATAAGAAAAGCCTATCATTCAATGAGATTTTTAATACCCCCTGATATGCCAGCATTTAATTAATGCCCATTTCTTTAATGTTTAATGTGTTCTCAACCAATTCAGTTTTCAATATAGTGTTTGACTTTGATTTAAAGTACTAGACATTTCTATATTTGTTTCACTTATTTTATAAAACCTTATTTTCTTTGGAATGTCTTTGAGATTATGCCCCACAAGAAAAAAACAATACTCAAACTGTGATAAAATTTTTCTATAAATTTGTTCATTTTATATTTATGTTATCCCTGAAAATAATTACATTCAAGTCTATGGCATATTTAATATGGGTATAATAAGCCAATCTCTGAAAACCTCAATAGTAAAGAGATTTCAATATATTAATTCACTGCTGTAACAAGTATGATGTTTAGAACTAGTATTACAATATTATGTATTGATTGCATTTACTTTTTAGTTCCATTTATATAATTTTTGCCATTCATCAACCCAAAAATGAGTGAATGCTTGAACCTTCCTTTTAATTCTTTCTGCTTCAAAAATTTCAATATACATCAAGCATAATTTCCTGAATATTTCTTTACTGAAAAACTTCTAGTATTTTAAACAATAAAATCCATAAAGTAATTCCTGTCTTAACTGGCAATCAGACTTCAGATAACCACAGTCAGCTTCAACAAAACCACAAGCCCAAAATAAGGTAATAAAAGGCTCCTGAGCATCAGCGAAAGTGGTTGTCACAAAGATCTTGTACTATAGGTTAGGCATGGAATTATCCTCAGGACAGAACAAATTGATTTAGTGTGTGTGTTTGACTAAAGTAAATGGTAAAGGGTAAATAGTACAAATCCAAAAGACTCTGCAGGTAGATTAGAAAAAAACATTTCTCAAGAAGGACCTAGCAAATAATTGGGAGACCCAGAGGTCATCATTCATCCATCCATTGATCCTACATGTATGTATTGAGCATGGTTAAGTGTTAGGCACCATTTCAGGTGCTAAAGATGTAACAGCAAACAAAACAAATGAAGCTCCTGCTCTCAAGAGGCATGCATTCTACTTGGATGAAAAATGTACAAAAAAAAAAAAAGAAGAAAGAAAAATGTACAAATAGATGCATACAAAATGAACATAATATAAATACCAGAGTCCGATGGGGGAAAATAAACAAAAGTGTGTATGCACTTTTACTAGAATGGTGAGGGAAGAATACTCTGGTAAGGTGACATTTGTGCTTAAGTTAGTGAGAAAGTGAGCTATGGGTCTATGGGAAAGCAATCATTGAGGTAAAAGGAAGGACAGTAAACACAAAAGTTGTCATTGATATATCTGATGAACAGCTAAGAGGCCAGGGTGCCTGCATCACAGTGGGAGATAGAAATGAGACTGCAGACAAACAAAATGGCCAGATCACACAGCACACCTTATGGACCATGCCAGAGGTCCTGGATTTTATTTTTTTTCTTTAATTCATCAAGAAACGATTGGAGAATGGGGAAAAAGGCGTGCATGATCTGGAGTTTTATTTTCTGAAGATATCTCTGGCTTCTGAGAGGACATTGGCTTCTAGAAGGCAGTGAATAAAAGCAGCAAGATCAGCTATTTCTGTGGTCTAAGAAGTACAGCAGTTTGAACCAGGGAAGCAGAGGTGAGAAAGTTAGTCAGATTCTAGATATATTTCTAAGATTGAGCTCACAGGATTTGCCAAAGACAGCGTGAGAGAAAGAAAGAAAGTGCTTAACATTTTATCCCACTTTTTTAGGCCAGAGCAACTGGAAGAAAGAATCGAGTTGCTCTTTCCTGAGATTAGGAAGACAGAGGAGCCATCTTATGAGGGAAAATCAGAACTAGTAAGCTTGGAGGTACCTCTTGGTCATCCAAGCAGAGATGATAAATAAGCAGTTGATGTTCAGGACCAGAAGCAAGGTTTGAGATGCAAATTTGTTATCAGCATACAAATATTTAAGTCTACAGGACTGAGGAAGGTCACACAGAGATTCATTATAAACAGAAGAACTCCAACATAAGAACACTTTTCAACCTTTAAATATCTGGAAGAGGATGTGGAACCAAAGAGCAGCCTTAGTTGTAGTAGTCCATGAATTGGAAGAAAATCAAAACCATGATGAGGTTCTGGAAGCCAAGTAAAGAAACATGTTTCAAAGAAAGGAATGATCCACTCTACCACGTCTTGGGATAGATCAAGTGAAACTGAGACTAGGCCATTGGATCTAGCAACATCCGGGTCATTGTTGACCTCAAAATTAGGTCAACAATAACTAGTGTCTAGGTCATGTAGTTTGCGGATTTTACAAAAACCAAAGCCAATGGAAGGAGAAACAGCTGGAGCAGACAGGGGGAATGGTAATTTAGTTGAGCAGATCTAAATGTTATTGTTGATTATGATGTGTACTGTATCTAAGAACTAACCTTGGGAAATTTTTAAGCTGTTTATGCCAAAGAAAATATCTCATATACAAATTTGAAGTGAACAACGAGTACTATGGAGTCAGGATAAATAGGGCAAACTCCAAAGCAAGGACACTTTTATACACACATACACCCACAGAGACTTCCATATCAGGAATGCATCATCAATGTTTATGAAGGAGGAGAAGATCATTCAGAAATATTCAAGGTTTATTGCAAACTGCAAATATTATTTGTGTGTGAGTTATGTACTATTTTTTATTAATTAAATATCTCAATATAACTGTAAAAAAAGTGTTTTCTCATTTCAGATATTTCCAGGTATGCTAAGAAAAGGGGAATATGCCAACTGTCAGTATGCTATGAAATCAGTTACCTAGGAGAATTCATGTAACAAATACACTGATTCAGGTGTTTAAAATTAAGATTACTATTTTAATAAATGCAGTTGTTTGGTTTCCCCAGCAACTGAGAGTGACAGGTGACAGAAGAAAAGCAATAGGGAACAGAAGACCAACCAGAAAAATACAGCAATTTGAGTCCATGAGATATTAGACACAAACCGTTCTGCTAGTTCAATGGTCCCTGAGGTCTGCATTGTTTTGCTGTAAAGTACAATGATAAATGCTTATTACAGTGGACCTGAGCCATCATGAAATGGTTAAATTAATTCAACCTTATTCTCTTATCTACAGCATGTAATACAATTTTGAAAAGATGTTAATCAAAAGTGGTTCAAATAAAGAGCTTTGAGAGATTAGTTTCAGTTATCTGAAACATTCACTTACCCAAAGAAAGAGTTTTCTGATGCCAGATATAGAAGACCTTAAAAGTAGTCAAATAACTTAAAATGATGAGAAAAAAATTTTGTTAAACAATTGTATTAACAAATTATTAATCCATAAATTAACCATTTTATTCAACAAAAACTTACTGACTGCAAATTCATTGTTGTTGGCAATGGGAAGAGAGATTAGTAAAACCTGCCTTCTGCACTTCCGGAGCTCATATTCAATGTCATCCAAACTTCTCAACAACTTTTCAGGACCAATGGAAAGTAGTGGCTTGAGTGCTCATAGTCAAGACATTGGGGAAGGAGATATGTGTGAGCTTCCTAATAATGAATTGCTGAAAATTACCACACAGGAGGTAAGCCTAAAATGTGCATAGAGAACAGGTAGACAACATTTCTGATTGCTATAGTTGTTTTCCATATTGATTCTGTTAAGTGAAACTATAATAAAATGCTGAGTATTTTGATGACATTTGCTACATGGAAATGGTCTTTTCTACTACAGTTATGGGAGAACTAAACCACAAAATATAACTAGATATTCTTGGTAAATAATAAATTGCTATATACTAGTTAGTTTAGAGATTTGTATAATTTGTATTGGATTTGATTTCAAATTCAAAGACCTATGACCATCACAAGAGTCTGCCAGATACTCCAAGTTGAATTTCTAACTGCCTACTCAGTGTTTCTACTAGATTGTCCTGTCACTTTAAACTTGAGGTAATCCTATGCATCAGATCAATTTTTATACATACATAAGGGCATAATAATGATAATATAAATAGTCATAAGCACCACATTACCAGATTTCTCACCACATGCCAAAATAGAAAAGCTCTTTGAATTTCTTTTCCTTCAATGGCACCATAAGTCTCTCAGTTACACAAACATAAAATCTATTACTTAGGATGAGCTTCCAAGTTTTAAAACCGCCAATCTGGTCAATTCTCCCTCTTTTCCCCATTTACAGGGCCACAGCCTCCAGATTGTTCTGTGTACTTGCAGTCCTGCTACCTTTAAATTATTATCCACGCTATAGTCAAGGTGATCTAATATATAGCTATTATCCTAAAACACCTAGCATCTCCCCATTGTCTACAGGCCTCTCTAGTCTGGTATCCAAAGACTCAAAGACCTGGCTCTTTCTAGAATATCTAAGCTTATGTAACACCTCCATTTCATTCTGTATGCCCAGTAGTACCAAATTGCCTATGGTTCTTATCTCACTTTTCTCTTGTACCTGTTTCATTCTGGCCCCTCTGTCTAGGAGGCCCTTCTCAACTTTCAAAACCAGAATGGCTTTTATATAGTCTTTAGAGTTTGCCCCAGACATCATTTCCTCCAGGAATATTTCCTTAAAGTATCTATTCCCTGTATTTTCACACTTTGGCTGAGCACATTTCTATATTCATGCCTACTATTTTTGACTGAAATTACATGTATCTGCCTATCTCTACCACAAGGCTGCACAATGCTTGAAATTAAAAAAAAAATGTGTCTTATGAATGGAATCTTGCCACTTGAAACAATGTGGATGGATCTAGAGGATATAATGCTAAGTGAAATAAGTCAGTCAGAGAAAGACAAACATCATATGACTTCATTCCTATGTGGAATTTAAGAAACAAAACAAAGAAAAAAAAAAAAAGACAAACCAAAAAACAGGTTCTTAACTCTAGAGAACAAATTGATGGTTACCAGAGGGGAGGTAGATGGAGGAGATGAGGAAAATAGGGGATAGGGATTAAGGAGTGCACTTTTGAAGAGCACCGGGTGATGTACGGAATTGTTAAATCACTATAGTGTACACCCAAAAGTAATATAACACTCTATGTTAAATATACTGGACTTAAAATTTAAAAAAAAGAGTTTGTCTTACTCCTCATGGTCTCCAGATAATTCTCACTGGGGAGTGCACCTAATAGAGTCATAATAAATATTTGCTAAGTTATCGTAATTAAATGTGCAAGTTCTTGTACAGTCTGATTCCTGCCTTTCTTTTCTGTTTAAATCCCCCCATCAAACTCCTTCCCATTTCCAAATGTTCTACTCCTCAGGTCTTTAAAACCCTTGCACTTTTCTTCCTTCAGGTTTTGTTAATTCCTTTGGCTTAGCTCACTCTGCCTTCTCTCATGGATTCCATTTTCCCAGTCAAGGTGTGCACAGTACATACTTGGGATGCCTGGGTAAGGAAGGAGCCTCCCTAGACTTTCAAAGATGGCCGATGACTGCCTTAGGTAATCAGAACCTTATTGGTTGTACTTCAGAGTTTTATCTTAAACACTACTCTACTCTCTTTTAAAATTCACTTTCCAGACTATGGAGTTTAGAAAAAAATCGAAATAGGCCTTTGCTACATAATTTAGATATCTTCACATGTCCGGTGTATAGGAACATTTACCACACCTCTATGCAGATGAATGCACCCAAACAGAATCTGTCTTTATGAAAGACAAATAAGAAAAGGAGGAGAGGTTGAAAATGAAGGAAGGGGAATTGAGAAGATAATGGCTGAAGAAAAAGTTCCCTTAAAAGCGACAATAATTCATGATGGGTTCAATCAAGGAATATCATCATTTTGGGCAAGAACAGGGTAGAAGCAGGAGAATGTTTAGCCATTTAAAATGTCTCTTATGCTTTTGGACTTCTGTTGTCTAGCATTTTTCAAGTTCCACTAAATTATGGCAATAGTACAATCTTTGTGTCCTAATTCTATTCTTAAATAAGTGTCAAAAATATTGTAATTTCTGCTTGTCACCCCAGCATTTTGAAAAATGTTCATTAAAGAAAAACCAAAAATTCTAAAGTAGAGCACATCTTTTTAACAGAAATCCCAGGAGATTTGTGACCACAAAGTCCTAGTGCCTGCAGTAACTTAGCTAAGCCTGTGGTTGGCAAGTTCCCTATTACTTCTACAATGCACCCTGAACATGACATACTAACTGCTTTCCTGTGGCCTTTCATATTGTTTTACATAAGATATCTTTTTCCTTTCCAAAAGAAATTTCATTGCTATACTCATTTGTCTATAGGGCCCAAATGCAGTGATATTTCCTCAAATGACTGCTGATTTCAAGGGAACTAAGGTCTTTTCTGTGAGTGTCCATCAAGCTTCCAGTTCGCAAGGAGCCATAAAAATGGGGTCCTTTGAGTTCATGAGTAACTGGAAATTCTTCACACTATGTTATTGTTTTAGCAGCTCAAGCAAGGACTTTATTCTTTGTCTGCTCCTTATTTCTCAAAGAACAGAAATAGAACTGCCAAAATGCCACAAGGGAAGCTATTCTCATTGTCAGGTCAAACCATAGTCCCATTAATAATGCTAGTGGAAGTAAGAAATATCATACAATTATAGCGATGATTGTTCTTATTAGAATTTCAGTCTCTTGATTTGAAATAACCATTTTTCCTATTACAAGGGAGTTTCAATTTATTGTTGCTTTCTTATTATTAAGGAAACTTGGAAATTGTGTGCATTTTTCCTGTCTGGGATTAGCCTTAGATAATTGATTTCAACAACAGGTGTAAATATATCCCAGAACTAGAAATTGTGTTTTGAGCAATTCATAGGCTCAGTTTAAGGTTCTGGCTCATGTTTCCCTGTTTGTTTACTGTTTGAGTTCTGATTTAACAAGATTCCCCCACCTTTATAATACAGAGACCAAGTAGAAGAATAAGTCAAACCTCTTGCTCATCTCTCTCATATCCTAGAGAAGGGGTTGACAAACTTTTTCTGTAAATGATCAAACAGTAAATATTTTAGCCTTTATGGGCTCTACAGTCTCTACTGAAATTATGTAACTTGGCCACTGTAGTGTGGGAGAAGCTAAGACAATACTAAGTGAATAGATGTGGCTATGTTCTAATAAGACTTTATTTTTTTAAAAATAGGATATGGTGGGGCACCTGGGTGGCTCAGTCGGTTAAGTGCCTGGCTGTTGGTTTTGGTTCAGGTCATGATCTCATGGGTTGTGAGATCCAGCCCCAAGTCAGGCTAATGCTCAGCTGGTTAAGTGCCTGGCTGTTGGTTTTGGCTCAAGTCATGATCTCATGGGCTGTGAGATCCAGCCCCAAGTCAGGCTAATGCTCAGCAGGGAGTCGGCTTAAAGTTTCTCTCCCTCTCCCTTTGCCCCCTCCCCCACTCACATGCACACACATGTGCACTCTCTCTCTCTCTCAAATAAATAAATAAATCTTTAAAAAAAACATAGGATATGGGCTGGACTCCTGTCCTTAAGGAATTACTTTGTCAGTTGATCAGAGAATATAGTTATTGTGAACTGGAAAAGACTGGGAATAATTAATTGCTTGGGCAATCAGGACTCTACAAGAGCTCTGTTACCTACATTAGAATTTGTCTTACTTTGGGTGACAAAGTATATTTGAACCCAAGTACAGGTTAAGTTTAAAAAAAAAAACAGAAGCCTCAAAATAGAGTGCCTTAAATTACAAGGAAATATCTGTTTGTCTCAAGTTTTATGGGTTGAATTGGGTCCCCCCCAAAAGATATGTTGAGCTCTTAACCCCCAGTACCTGTGAATGCCATCTAATTTGGAAATAGGTTCTTTGCAGATGCAATTAGTTCAAATGAGGTCATACTGGAGTAAGGTAGGCCCTTAATCCAATATGACTGGTGTCTTTCTTAAAAGAGGAAAGACAATGTGAACAGACATACAGATACACAGAAATAACACCAACTGAAAAGGAGGATAGAGATTGGAGTGACACATATACAAGCCAAGGGATGCCTGGGGGCTACCAGAAGCTGGAAGAGGCAAGGAAGGATTCTCCCTTAGAAGCTTCATAGAAATAAGACCCAGGCAACACCTTAATTTTAAACTTCTTGACTCCAGAGCTATGAGAAAATAAATTTTTGTTATTCGAGGCCACCTACTTTGTGGCACCTAGTTATAGCAACCCTAGAAAACAAACACCAGCAGTAGTCCAATAGTCCAGCTGTGAGGCTGGCAGGGCAACTATGCCCTAGAAGCCCAGTCAGGAACCAGAAGTTTCTTCCTCCAAATTGCTACCTGACTCCCCATCACCTTGAGTCATGGGTCCCTCTGGCTATATTCAAAGGTCCATGAATGCCTTATTTGATTAGTATTTTATCACATAAAATAAAATAAATAGGACTCCAAAGGAAACCAAATTATATTAAAATATAAATCCAATCAAAATATTAGAAAAACAAATTCATGAAACAGCAATATATGTGACTATTAATACATTAAATATCAAGATTAAGTGGTTGGTATAATAACTATCAAAATTTTTCAGTAGGGATAAACATAATATTTTGATGTGTCTTCAATTATAATGTGATATAAAAATATCTGTTATTCTACAGATGAGAAGGGCACAGATACCGCTAAGAATACAAAGGCTTTTACCTACACTCATAATTGAAAGAAATGCTATTTTTTAATTAGAGGTTAATGAAATTTAAGATATAATTGTTCCCTTCCAAGTTCATGCCCCCCTTGGATTCTGTCTATAGATCCCTCGGTTCACGGAACCTCGTGAGGTTAAGAATCTCTCCCAGAATGTTCTCATCTGCAAAGTCAAAGCCAGCTCTCCACATATCCTTTGTTCTAGCCCAAGAAAAGGGAGGTTAGAGACTCACCCATGTAAGGGCTTTTTGTTTAGTTAGGTGTCCCATAATTTGCATATAATCACTTAGGTTACATCCAGGAGGAAAGAACTTAGTCATAGAATTACAATTAGCTTCAAAGGAGGCTAGAAGTTTAGTCTACATCACATTACATTATGGAGTTCATTTAATAAAATGAAACTACAGAAAATGAATAATTGGGAACATTATTAGCTATTCCTGATCAAGAAATATATTTCCCTTTGAACAGGCTTATTTCTAGAAAACTAGGAAAGAAAAGTGTCAAAACAAACTTAATTTTTTAAAATATTTAAGATACTGGTTAAAAGAAAATTCAGGAAGAACCAAGAGATAGGCCTAAAAAATTTTTTACTGTTTGCCTTCAGTTTTGTTGTATACCTAATTATGCCATAATGCAAAGAAAGAAGGTTATAGGATATAAACAAATGTCACTGTTTTTTATTAGACCTTTCAGGAATCTATTTATTTATTATATTTATTCTACGTGGTGTGCATGAAACTGACCTCTGCTGCCCAGGTTTCAACAGTGGGCAATCACAAGTCACATCATCATGGCCCCAGTAATTGGTTAAACAATAAATCTAGTCAGAATTTTGACCTATGATGAAAACACTCCCGAATATCATAACCAGTGAAGGTAATGTAGTCGTGCTCTTATATGGAGACAACCTATCTGAATATTGGCCGAGGTAAGCAAAGCCTGAAGATTAAAAAACATAATATAATCCTAATGGCATCACATGAACTTCTGAATCTAGCCATGACTAAGTCAGATACACCCACTGCCCGGTTACATAAGTCAATTAATTCCCCTTTACAGTAAATGAATGCAAGACACATTTGCATTCAACATGTCTCTTTGAGTCACAGTAATGGTTTTTTTATATTTTAAAATTTTGACACTGATGCAATGTTTGGAAACTAAGCACCACATGTATAATCTATGACACTGACATTCTCCTCCTCAATGCTTTTCTTTACTTTGACCACTCTCTGACTTGATTTTGAGCAAAATTGACAAGGATCCTGCATGATTCTACTCTTTGCAATACACTAGGGATACTGGCTAAATTCAATACTTATTTATTTATTCTCATAGCTGTAAAATAGCTTCCTTTAAATTCTAATTTGGTAAGATGCCATCAGCCTATACTGAGGGATATCATAAGAAATAGCCCTATGAAACTGGTTAGGGTATTCCCTGTAAGATGTGAATGCAGGCAATATTCCCCAAGTTAAACAGTGCCTGCTCAATGGAGACCCAGAAGAAGAAGTTTATCTTTGTTATCAGGATCTCTGTGTTGCCAAGGCAACTAGATTATTTTTAGATTATGGATATTATGAATTATGTAACTCATAATGTTTTTTTTTTTCTTACAGGTTACTTGGAAGCTTAAAGCCAATGTGTGATCCATCTCTACTAGAAGAGCAAAATTATCCTGCACTTTGTGTACCAACCTCACCCACAGATTCATTTTTTTCCTTTGCCCCAATTCACTCGATTTTTTAAAGGTTCTTTTATATTTTGTTGTATGGATTTTCACATATAGCTTTAAGTTCCTTTTTTTGGAAACAGAACGAAGGGTATATACATATTTTCTTTTACTATTTCATTAATGCAGTAATAAATTATTATAATTAATTATGTATATTAACAATAAAAATAACATAATAGGGAGTCACCCATGATCAGATGTCATTGATGCCTCTATAATTACATATGATTGGGGCGCCTGGGTGGCTCAGTCATTAAGCGTCTGCCTTCGGCTCAGGTCATGATCCCAGGGTCCTGGGATCGAGCCCCGCGTCGGGCTCCCTGCTCAGCAGGAAGCCTGCTTCTCCCTCTCTCACTCCCCCTGCTTGTGTTCCCTCTCTCCCTGTGTCTCTCTCTGTCAAATAAATAAAATCTTTAAAATATATATATATAATTACATATGATTTCTTATTAGTTTATAACTTTGTACTTGGGGTTTACTATTCCAGACAAACTGTATGTGTCATCATGAGTTTACCATAGCAACAGTAAAAGAAGGCAAGAGAATTTTGAATATTAAATTTTTATCAGGGATTCAGTGTGAGTTTGAAGGCTTGGTTATATTGGATGGACACAGTGCTTAATATAATACAATGAGTTTTTACTAAAGAGGATGAAAAATGTGAAGATATGGGCATTAGCCATGAAAATTATCTTTAATTGGAAAAAGAAATCACAGGCCACTGTCAAACAGAAGAATGATGTAGAATATTATAGTACACTTTGGCATCTAAATTATTAAATATATGAGTTTTCCCCTGACTTTTGTTATTTATTTTTTATTTCTCTAAGTAAGATACATCTGACACAACTGAAAAAAAGACATTATTTCTTGCATAGCACTTATATATTCCCTATTATACATTAAGTAATTTTCCACTTGGCCTGCAATTTTCCCTGTTCCTGACTGCTTAATTCTATACCCTATTCCATCTATATTGACAGCAATACTGAAAGCAGCCTAACATTTACAAGATGCAAATGAGAATTGCATGACATGCCTTAACTAGAGCTCAGTTAATTAATATTTATTTGGACAATCTTACCATCAGTTTGTTTATATAATATCAAGAAAAACAATACTGACCAAAATAAATTAAGTAGATTGGACATATAGACTGGAATATAAAGTCACTGGCTGAATTTTTCACTTTCTCTCTTTTTGCTTTCATACAACTGGTTTCTCCAAGCAATGGTTTCATAAGAAATACAACCAAATTATTCTCCCATGGCAGTATCCTTTCTGGAACAGATAAAAGATATATAATATAAACAAAAAATGACATAAAAAAATCCTCATACCATCCCTCCACCCCAACCACTACTCTTAAGTAATGTGAAAAACCATTTTTGGTAAACCCCTTGAAGGCAGTAATATTGCATTACACTATGTCGCAGGCCCCAGCAACCTGGTTTGTGCATCCTAGGTACTCAGATTTTTAAGAACTTCTAGACTCTGAGATAAAGTCATCCTCTAGAAATTCCCACTTTTACTGAATCAACAACTACTAATGAAGCACTTTCTCTATGTCAGATATAGGAGATACAATTATGATATGGAAGGTGAGGATCCTGCCATCGTGAGATTTAGGTGCTTTGTGATAACACAGCACTAAAAATAATGTTAAGTTTGGGCTATGAGAAAGAAAAGGGATCTTTATTTTCTCAAGAAATTTTAGCTATAGAAAGTGTTTCCGCAATCAACCAATCAATATAAAACTCAATGTCTAAGGGACAATTTGTAATGAGAAAATGAGGCAATATCAAATATTGAAAAAAACAGCTTAGAAATATGGAAAACATAAGGATATTCTGTGCAATGTCATTCAGATTCCTTAATTAATCTTGGATCTTTTGCATTATCAAAAATATTACATAATTAGGAAGCCTGGGTGGCTCAGCCGGTCGAGCAAACAACTCTTGGTTTCAGCTCAGGTCTGGATCTCATGGGTCATGGGATTGAGCCCCATGTTGGCTCTGCACTCAGCAGAGCGTCTGCTTGAGATTCTCTCCCTCTGCCCCTCACCCTGGCTCATGTGTGGGCGTGCACCTGCACACTCTCTCTAAAAATAAATGATTAATCTAAAAAAAAAAATACACAATTACATAATGTTCAGGAAAAGGCTATATATTTTATGAACAGTCAATCCAGTGTAATGACGAGAATTTCATGAACAGTCAATGGGTATCGATAATAGAAAAGAATAAGCTGATAAGATGAAGAATATTCTATTCCCCACCTTCTCCATTTTATGAGCTAACCTCATGTATGATTTAAATTGAAATAAATTCCAGAATAATTAGCAAAATGCTACAGATGTCTTTCCCCTTCTAATAGTATTCTGTTATTACCTTACAAATTCAAAGACAGATAAAAAAAAATTAAATATCTTCACAGAAGAAAATACATAATTAACACACTCAAATTGCCAGTTACAAGTGAACAATAAGCGGTAGAAAAATGCCAATCGTGGTCTCACCAACCATACTCCTGGCTCCAGAAAGCAGTAACAATTTAATCATTTGGCTACTTCAATGACATTGAAAAAAAGTAATGAAATCATTCTACTTCATAATTCAGTAACATAATTCATACTAGAGAATTTCAAATGGATTTCACACATTTAAAAATACATTTTTATTTTTACTAAATGTATTTTATATATTACCAGAGGGAGTAGCTAAACAGCTCTGATAGCATTGTAACTGACTGAAAGCCTGAACTCAAGCAAAAAAGAAAAAAAAAAAGGAAATTTCAAACTCTATTTTGTATTTTAATAGGATCAGTTAGCAAGTTTAAATTCCCTCTGCTCATTGTGCTTTCAAGTAACAAATGAGATCTAAAGCCATAAACTAAAAGCAAGAAGAAAATGATTTGCAGATTCTCTGACGCTGGAGAAAATATATACAATGGGTTATATGAAGAAATGACCTTTATCTGCCAAAGTAATCTGAATATATTTCATACATATTTTTGAGTACTCTACAAGAAAGCAAATTATGTGACATTAAGTTGTTAAAATAAAAGTTAAGTGAGATAAAATGTCACTTCATTTAAAATGTAATGTTATAGAAATAAATTAGTGCAATGTAACCAGTGATAAAAATGCAGAAAGGGTCCTTTTTCTATTCCTCTGTTTCTCTATTAGGAAGAAGCACATAGTACTGCTTGCTGTCCCACAAGATACCCCAGGATCGTCATATATAAGACCTTCAGATTTAACCTGACCTCCTCAGAATGGATATCCACACTACAGTATGTTAGGAGACCTTTTTGATACCACTTTGATAATTCTTTGCAAACCTCCATTAGAAACAGAGAAAAGCCACTTCAAGAGTGCGCACTTACAGCTTACTGTTTACCTATACACTCATAAGATCAAAACCCCTGGTCTTACTGTTTTTGTTAACAAGGAGCAGTAAAAGTCTTCCCACATACTGAGTTTTGGTTTCCATTTTACAATCTGAGATGACAGACGGCACAAAAATGATGAGAAAACTGTGGGGAGGCTTCCAGAAGATTGATTCTCTCATCAGCTGATTCTTTTCTAGTTAGTCTTTTATTGACTACAAAGGTATAGCCAATGCAGAAAAGGAAAACCAGACTGCCCTGTTTAATCCTGAGGGCATTGGCAAAAGGTGATCACTTTTTGAGAAAACAGAGGCCTACAAGGAAATCAGCGCACTGTATGAGCCGTTAAGCTGATTTAAACACACAAGGGATGCCTGGGGTTGAGCGCAAGATCTCTGAGGTGTGAGATGAGAATGAAACCATTCCACAGACTAATATTACTGAGCTTTAGTAGCAGGTGGTACAGTTTATCAGTCAGGAACCTGTCATTTGGAGAATAGGCCAATATATCTGAGAGACACGAAAAATCCTTCATTTTTTTTTTCCCTCCTTCTCACCAAGAGGAAAAATATTGCAATTTTGAACTTTGGGCAATTATCAACTACAAGTTATCACAATTTAGGCACCCATAAGAAGTGAGCAAAACTAAAACGTAGCTACATTTTCCGACATTTGTCTAAGACTGCAGACTATAGAATAACTCATCGTGGCTGAACCAGATATTTAGTTCTGATTTCAGTCCATCTGGAATGAAGCCTTTACATGCTAGGAGCATAACCTGCAATCCAGACAGCCCAGAAAAATCCACGTGGAATTTGCATAGCTAGAGAGAGAAGTGAAGATTCACATTTCCCTTTCTGTTTTGCTGATTTCGTGATTTGGGTGGTTGTTTTGTTATCGGCATGTTATTACTTAATTGCAGAGAAAACTCTGCAATTTGACAATATCCGCTTGCTGACTGGGGTCTTAGAGAGAGGATAAAATGTTAAAATGTGGTATTAACTTATATTTGTAATGGCACGATCTGACCCTATCATTCTCCACTTTCTAATTCCTACAGGCAATTCAACAATCTAAGACTGAAGTGATAAATTAAATAAAGTATAATAGGTGAGATACTACATGTTTTAAAAAGGTATTTTCCCCACAACCTACTCTGCACTGAGAACATTTAGATTTACAAGAAGAGTTAATGAGAATATTATTAAAGTATTTTATTAAAACTAAGATACCGTCAAATTCAAATGCACCTAATTTCAAACATGTTATGTCCTAAAATGAGGAGATAAAATATTTGATTTGGCTTTTATTTACCATGAGTTAACCATAGAATTCCTAGATATATCAGTCTTCTCTTCAAGTAATCTTTTATGACAGTACATATCATTAATGATTATACTGACAATTATTTTTTGAGTGTCCACCAGATATTTTGTAATTTCCTCAATTCAGGAGAATATATGATAGTGTTTGTGTGTATGTTTGTGTGTGTGTGTGTGTGTGTGTGTGTGTGTGTGGTTTACAGTCAATAATAAAAGAGTTGAAGAAAATTTCCTTCATCAATTTATCTCTTTACTTCTTTACTAGAATGTTTTGATAATAGAGCCCAGAAATAATATACTAAAAAATGCCAGAAAGAAACATATACTGGAAATAACTTTGCAGAGGATAAATTCTTCTTAAAACTTTAACCAATTCAGTTTTACAAATTTTTAAAAAACATATTTGCAATATGCTGCCTTCTCATTACTTCTGCCAACTCTTCGGTTTGAACCTTGACATAATGCACTAATGCTTACATGCATGAACTCAAATCAGGAAATTATTTTCTCTGACTATAGTCCTCTGTCTTTATGCCTCTCTCACCCCCTTACACCTACTGATTTTATATTGTCCCAGGTCCATTGATACCGGCCTATTGTAAAAGTCAATGAGCTTCAGCTCCCTCTTGCCCTCCTCTATCTCCCCATCTCTGGTTAGCCATAACAAAGATCTGCCTTTCTTCATGATACAGATGATGTCCCTGGACTTCCTGATTGTCAGAAAATGGCCAAGCAGCACCCACACATACCCCAGAATGATAGATGGCATTCACAGGGGCAAATTCAAGGAGGGGGCTTTACGGCAGGTGTTTAGGTCCAGTTGCCCCATCCTATACTGTAGAGAGCACCATAACCTGCCAGGACTCCTGGGGAGGCTCAGAGACCCTTGGACAGGGGAATTGTCCAAGATCAAGGAAGCACTGCCCTTCTACTGGCATGATCAGAAGTCAGGGTACAACAATGCTATAATGTTCCAGATAGTGACTCCAACCTTAACCTTGCAGTACCAGCTCCTCCCCTAACAGGAGGCCAGAGAAGAGCCATGCAGTTGAAGTTGTGTCAAGCACAGTGTATAACCTTTCATGAGTGAAGAAACACCAGGCCCTTCACTGGTTTGGTAATGAAGCTGGGGCCCAAGTCTTGTAGAGGAACCTTTACCACATAGCAAGCACAGTGTATCAGTCTTCCCCACTGATGAAGCACCGGCCCCTTCCTAGGCATGACGTGGGACTGGGATCCAAGCCTTGTCACTGACCAGGATCAGTCGCTGGTTTCCACAGAACTTTGTAGAAAGCTAGTGCCTTCCCTGGGTGGCCAGGCTGCAGGAGTTAAGCCTTAAAAACTTTAACCTTTATCTCTCAGGGGTTAAAAAATCAAAATGAAATAGAAGTTCTGATAGTTTATCTTCACAGACCAATTTTTACTTTCTCTAAAGTTCACATTTTCTCCAACCCTGGATAAATGGTAACGCCCATGGTCTCAGCTCCTGCCCCCTCCTTGTCAGGCATTGCTGGGAAAGTCACTAAACTTCCAGTTATTCCAGTATCAGTTGGGTGCTTAACTGCCATTTGCAGCGATCCTTATTTAATATCTATGCTGTTTCCTACAATGTCAATCATAAACTTTCCCTCTCTTTGCAGACTCTCATTCTCCAGAGAAACTTTGCTGCTATAATTACAGAATCTTTGAAAATAAACATCTTCAATGTTTCTATTCCAGCCTCTAAATATTTCTCCATATTTACTTATTCTTTTTCCTGTTTTCCTCTCTCTGTATGAGAGTGTGCAATCCTTTCGTCCTTTAGCTCTGTCTATATTCTATTAGTTACCCCTGGTATCTCTCATACCTTCTGGTTCTTGTTTTTGCATTTTCCCTCCACTTGTACCTATGTTCCAATGAATCAAAAGATAATTTAATAAAATACCTCTATTTGTCCTCCAGCTATCTTTGCTCCATATCATTCCTTTCATGGCAGACTTCTTAAGAAAAGTCTTTTTCTTTGCCTCGATTTTTTTACCCATTCACTCATCTCTTAATTCCTGTTAACCAGGGTCTCACCACCGAAAATGTAAGATCATAATATCAGCAGTTACTAATGAGGAAATCTGTTAAGTGCTTTACAAATACGAGAGATCATTCTTATCAAATGTCCTCTAATTTTCAATGTTTTTCCTGTCTCTGATCTCCCCTGGTTTATTAGCTGAACTTCAGAACAAAGCAATTCCTCCGTTTTAAAAAAACATTTTATCCCTATCTTATCATATTTAACCTGACCCATACCAAAGAAAGGTATTAAAAGAATTAACAAGGATATAAGCAAATTAATGATGAAACCAATGCATTCAGTTGCAGTAGCATAAAAATCACATATTTACGTGCATCCACTTAGTCTCTTCTTCCTCTTGCATGTTATGTGCTTTCTATGAGTCATATCAATCTGCCAAAAGAAAATTTTATGTATATATTTTTGTAAACTATGCCTTTAAAAATAAGCTTTGCGAATTGCATATTTGTGGTGCTTTGCATCAGGATTAATTAATTCTTTATGGTATTTTAGATGTTTTGTGAAATAAAGTCTTTAAATGATTCTAACACTGTGGCAGTTTTTGCTTTCAGCTATGCATACATTATATATGTCATGCATATTTAATGTAAATACCTCACGTGTAGATGAAAAGTATGATTGTACAATTTACCACTTACCTTCAGGGGTGGGAGTTAAGAGACGTTTTATTTTTAAAAGAAATTACTTGGGTTAAAGATAGACAGATCTTCTCACTGCCAAACCAAATGTAAGAGTTAAAAAGGAAACTCCTAGCAAATGTAGACGTACAATGGAATTGATGGATAAAATAATAGCCTTGCTTATCTACAGTACCAAAAAATATATTTCAATATTCTCTTTGCCAAATAGGAAAAAAAAGTAACTGGGGAGAGAAATTTTATTTCTTAGTCTTTAAAAGTAGAAAGGAAAATTCAGTGTAAGAATACATAAATTGTAAATGTCGTTTAACAGATATCACATGTGAAAGTGCCTTCAGTGCACTATTTCCAATTTGCTTAGACAACTTGAAAGTAAAACATCAAGAGAAGTGCCCGTACCTTGCCCCAGAAAGGCCAAGCTTGAAAGAGAAACAGTATTTTCTGATTTAACTTATTATTATTGATTCACAAGGGAGAAGTTGCATTCGAATATGTATTTTCAAACTAACATCATACACTAAAAACATCAAAATACATTGAAACAGTGTTTAAAGAAAGAAAGAAAAATGAGAACAAAACTCTCATAATTCACATGCAAACAGATCCATTCCAGCTAACACTGGCAGCCTAAAGTATGAATAATTTCTTTTAATATACATTTGTTAAAAATCCAATTAAAGTCAATTGTGAGAGGAAAAATGTATCTACCCAATATTTACTTTTGACATTATATTCAAAGTTCTTTTGTGTCTCATTCCAAGTTGTAACCTTCTCATTTAAACCGCTCAATTACTTAGTCTATCACAGAGGCATAATTACTGCCTTACCTCCTTCAATCTTGCTTTTCATGCCCCACCTCAGTGCAGCAAGCGCTGAACCAGTTATATGTCAGGAACACTACCAGCTGGAGGACTCTGCCATATATCTCACAGGGGAGTTTTTAATAGAGCCCTATTTTAAACAGTTACACAAGCATTGCTAAGCAGGTGGTTCAAGGAAGTCCCAGTTCTTACTCATATTTGCACATCTTTTCTCCCAAGCTAGAGATATATACCACATTCAAGTTTAGTCTCCATAGTGTGAAACCAGGTGAAATTTGGGGCATTTTTGAATAGGTCATGATATGAATCTATAAACCTAGACTATTTACTATCTCTGTAATATCCTAGTCCTTCCAGATCTAAATAGAGTACTTTTATCCACACATACTGAGCTGACAGGTTACATTTTTTTGCAGAATGTTTATATTATATTCATGAGAAAAGATATGAACACATTACAAAGGTTACAGTAATATAAAAGGTCTGAATAAAATAAAAAAACCCTCCCATCCAAAGACACACTTAATGAAAAAGTTTAAATATGATACAGATGGAAAAAAAATGTACCAGATATTATGAACAAAAAATATCTAGGTAGAAATTTTAATATCTAATGAATTCAAATTTAAGACAAAATTTTATTTAAAAAAGAAAAAAAAGATGCTGTATTCTGATAAAAGGAACAGCAAAACATATACAGCATGAACATACTAACATATACAGAGCTAACTACATAGCCTCAAAATATATCAAGGAACCTAAAAGAACTCTAGAAGAAACCATTCTAGCTGTTGATCTTACACCACTTGTAGATACAAAGAAAGCAACCATATAAAAGTATGTGCAGAGATACCAGACGTCTGAAAAAAACAACTCATAAGCTTGAGATTATACATAGAACTCTACAATCCACAGAGAAGAACATATTGTTTTTGAGCACATACAGAACATTAACAAAAAGAGTTCACATATTCAGTCATGAGGCAGAGGTAAAAAATCCCAAAGGACAATATGATACGTTTGTCCTCTGTCCTCAATGCAACAAAATTCAAAATTAATAACAGAAAGATAACTTTAATTTCCTACATATATTGGAAATTAAATAACATATTACTAATTAATTCCTGGATCAAAATAAAATAAATTAAGAAACATTTTGGAACCTAATGACAATGAAAACAGAGGCTGTCAAACTGTGTGGGACAGAGGTGAAGTGAAAGCACAGTTTAAATGTGTGTATCAGGGGGTGCCTGGGTGGCTCAGTCGGTTAAGCATCTCAGGTCAGGTCATGATCTCAGGGTCCTGGGATCAAGCCCCATGTCGGGCTCCTTGCTCAGTGGGGAGTCTTCTTCTCCCTCTACTCTTCCCTCTGCCCCTCCCCTGCTTGTGCTCTCTCTCTCTCTCTCAAATAAATAAATGAATCTTTAATTAGTAAATAAATAAATAAATGTGTGTATCAGGAAACAAGGAAGATTAAATACAAACAAACTCAATGTTTCATGAAAGAGATTGTAGAATAGCAACACCTAAAGAATCAAAGGAAAGAAATAATAAAGATAAAGGAAGAAATCAATAACATTGATAGTAAAAAATGGAGACAAGTAAGAAAAATATAGCTATTTTTTTAAGAAAGAATTTAAAAACCCTGACCAAAAAAAAAGAGGCAAGATGTAAATAAACACAATGCAGAACAGAAAAGGGAAATAAAACATAAAAGAGACTTAAAATATTAGAGTATTATAAGAATCATATCAATAAACTTGAAAGCCTATGTAAATTGGATATATTCCTAGAAAATTATAAAATGCCAAAATTGACAAAAGATAAAATTAAGCACTGAAGAGACCACTAAATCTTACAGAAATTTAAATGGTAGCCAATAGCTCTCTTTCTACAAAGTTTCAAATGGCGTTATAGGTCAGTTCTACTACACTTTCAGTGAGTAGCTATATCTGTCTTAATTAATACATATACATTTTTTAATTTAAAAATGGGGCCAAAAAGGACCCAAGTAATTTATGGGGCTACTGCAATGCTAAGACAATGCAAATGAGCAAAATCATGAGGCCATTTCACTTATTAACATGCAAACAAAATTCCTAAAGAACATATTAGCTAACTAAAAATCCAAGAAAATATATCATGACTTAGCAGAGTATATTACAGAAATCCAAGGGTGTTCCAGCATCCCAAAAGTACATTCTACCACATTATTATTAAGACAAAGAAAAAATATGATTTTCTCAAATAATGATTTAAAATCATTTGCAATGCTTTTGCAAACTAGAAAAAGCGGGGAATTCTCTTAAAGAGTAAGTAAATATGTGTGTTAGTTATCTACTACTATATAACCCCAAAACTTGGCAACTTAAAACAATTAGCATTTATTATCTCCTATTTTCTGTGAATCAGTCAGGTGGATACAGATGAGCTGGGTGGTTCTGCCTGAGTCTCTCAAAAAGCTGCTATCAAGATGTGGGTGGGTCAGGGCCATAATCATCACAAAGTTCACTGAAGGAGGATCCACTTCCAAATCCACTCATAGGCCTCAGTAGAACTGCTTCCAAGCTCATCCACATGACTTAACTGACCACAGAAAATCTACATCCAGCTCATTTATGTGGGCCTTTCCACAGGGCTGCCTCATGAGAGGGCAACTGATTTCCCCCAGAACTAACAATAGAGTGAACCCAGACAAAAGCAACAGTTTTTGTTATAACCTAATCTTGGAAGTGGCATCGTATCACTTCTGCTGTATCCTATTCATTAGAAGTGAATAAATAAGCTCACTTCACCCTCAAAGGAAGATGAGTACACAAGAGCATAAATACCAGAAGGCAGGGATCATTGGGGGGTCATCTTAGGGGCTGTCTACCAACATGTGATATACCAAAACCTGCAACAATGGAGGAACTTTAGTGGGAAAACTAGAATATATATGCATTCAATTTGAAATGCAGAGTAAGACAAAGATACCTATTGTCTTTATACACACTACTTTTAATGATTGATAAACTCTGGTAGTCTTGGCCAAGACTACCTTGCGCCTTGGGAGAGAAGACACAAACTGTCAAGAAATGAACACCTACCTTTAAAAAAATCAGTAACTATAAAAACTTTAGCAAGTTTACCAACTAAAAAAATCAACCTACAAAATTAAAAGCATTTATTTAAATCAGCAACAACCCAATAAAATAGGACTTAACAATAAGATACTACTCATAATAGCAATATAAATCATAAAATATCTAAGAAGTAATGAAAGCAAGAATATTTAAATTTCCTCTTTAGAGGAAACAATAAAATTATAATAAATGACTACATTAATCAGTTCCAAGTACTCTAACAAAACACCATTGACTAGTGACTTAAACAACAGATATTTATTTCTCAGGCTGGGAAATCCAACATCAAGTTGCTGGCAAATTCATTTCCTAGTGAGGGACCTCTTCCTGGCTTACAGATGACTGCCTTCTTGTACAGTTACATGGCAGAGAGAAAGAAAGCTTGGTCTCTCTTCCTTTTCTTATAAAGACACTATCAAATCATGGGGGCCCAACCTCACTACCTCAATTTAAATCTAATTACCTCCTAAAGGCTTCACCTCCAAATACCATCACATTAGAGGTCAGAGCTTCAACATTAACTTGGAGGGGGCCATAAACATTCAGTCCATAACAAGATCATAGACGTTTACCTGAATAAATGAAGGGACATTCAGTATCATTAAAAAGATCAATTCCAACTGATTATTTTTGAGTAACCTAAAACACTTACTCTAAAGTTTCATGGATATAAAAAAGTCTGGGGAAACTAATCCAACCTTATAAATGAGGGATAAGACATTACCTGTCTTCCCAGCTATAATTCACATAATAAATTTAAAGCCATAAGAAAGGGTGATATTGATGCAATATTAACAAATAAAACAATAAAAAAGAAAGCTCGAAGAGAGACCCTGGCATATATGGGAACATTTTAGACTCATATACAGTCAAAGAATGGGTTTTTCGAATGTTATACCAGTCTTGCATTCCTGGGATAAACACTACTTGATGATGACATATTAGTCTCTTTATGTATGGCTAGATACAGTTTGCTAGAATTTTGTTTAGGATTTTTATATGTATGTTCATGAGTGATATTAGTCTGTAGTTTTATTATAATATCTATGTGTAGTTTGGTATCAGGTTAATGCTGGACTCAGAATAAATGGAGAAGTTTCCTCTCTTTTTCTACTTTCTGAAGAGTTTCTGGAGAAGAATTATTATTTTTTTCCATAAATATCTGTTAGCATTCACTAGGGAAGACATCTGGACCTGTAGTTTTCTTTACAAGAACATATTTAGGGCGCCTGGGTGGCTCAGATGGTTAAGCATCTGCCTTCGGCTCAGGTCATGATCCCAGAGTCCTGGGATCGAGTCCTACATCGGGCTCCCTGCTCCTTGGGAGCCTGCTTCTCCCTCTGCTTCTCTCTCTCTCTCTCCCTCTGTCTCTCATGAATAAATAAATAAAATCTTTAAAAAAAAAAAGAACATATTTAACTACAGATTCAACACCTTTCATAGATATAGGACTAGTTGTGTTATTTATTTCTTCTTAAATAAGCTTTATAGTTTATTTCTTTCAAGAACTTTTTCTATTTCATGTAAGTTGTCAAATTTATTGGCAGAAAGTTGTTCATAAATTTCCTATGTATCTTTAATATTTGTAGTGATATTGTGTCTCTAATTCCTGATTGTTGGTAACCTGTATTATCTCTCTTTTTTCTTGTTCACTCTGTCAATTCAAAGTTTTATCAATTTTATTGATCTCAAAATACCAGATTTTTTCATTGATTTTCTCTATTGTTCTGTTTTCTAATTTATTGACTTCCACTCTGATATTTATTTTTTTCTTTCTTCCCTTTACTTAGTATTTAATTTTCTCTTTTTTTCTAGCTGCTTAGTATTTAATTTTCTCTTCTTTTTCTAGCTACTTAGTACTTGTTAGTTACTTAAAGTTGAAACTGAGGTAATTAACTTGAGACCTTTCCTGTTTTCTAACATAGGCATTCAGTGCTATAAATTTCCTTGTAAGTACTACTTTAGCACCATCCATAAATTTTAATATGTCCTCATTTCCATTCATCTCAAAATTCTCTCTAATTTCCCTTTCTATTTCTTCCTTGACCCATGGGTTATTTAGAAATGTGTTCTTTCATTTCCAAATAATTGGCTACTTTCCAGATACCTTTCTTTTATTGATTTCTAAGTTACTTGCATAGTAGTCAGAGAATACATATTCTATGACTTAGATACTTGCATATTGGTTGAGACTTGGTTTATTTATGACTCAGAATATAGTCTATCTTCTTATATGTTAATGTACTCTTAAAACAAATGTATTTTTCGCTATTTTGCCCTTTATGTTTTATAAATACCAATTACTACAAATGAGTTGGTTATAGTTCAGGTTTTCTATACCTTTACTGATTCTCTATTTCCATGGGTTATTAAGAGAGAGAGAGAGAAAGATGTTGAAATCTCCAGCTATAACTGAAGTTTATCCATTTCTCCAAGCAATTCTCTGTTTTTACTTCATATATTTTGGGGCTCTGCCACCTTAATAAACTGATCCTTTTATCCTTATGAAATAACCTTCTTTATCTCTGGAAATATTTTTGGCTCTGAAATCTAGTTTGTCTGATATTAATATAGCCTATTCTGATTTATCTGATAATATATTTATTAATATAGCCTTTCTGATAAGTATTATCATAGTATATTGGTTTTCATCCTTTTACTTTTAACTTATTTGCATATTTATACTAAAAGTACATTTCTGTACTCAGCTTAGTTCCTATATCTTTGTCTAATCTAACAATTTTTGCCTTTTAATTGGTATATTTATTTATTTTTTTAAGATTTTATTTATTTATTTGACAGAGACATAGAGAGAGAGCACAAGTAGGCAGAGTGGCAGGCAGAGGGAGAGGGAGAAGCAGGCTCTCCAATGAGCAGGGAGCCCGATGCGGGGCTTGATCCCAGGACCCTGGGATCATGACCTGAGCCGAAGGCAGCTGCTTAACCGACTGAGCCACCCAGGTGCCCCTTAATTGGTATATTTAGACCACTGACAATTTAATTTATTAATATGGTTAGATTTAAATCAAACATCTTGTTTTTTGTTTTCCATTTGTCATATTCTTTACCTCTTTTTTCTTCTTTTTACTGCTTTCTCAAGACCGGATGTTATCGCTTGAAAGAAGACATGATGAAAGAAGTAGGGAGATGAGGTGATACTTCTTAAGTATCTAAATGGAGACTTTCAGTAGAATATGAGTGTGAAGTTCAGAAGAGTATTCTGGAAAAGAGATAATTTCAGAGTCATCTGCATATTCTTGGTATTTAAAGCCTTGAGACTGGTCATAATCTCTTGGAATAGGAGTATATATGGTAAAGATAAGACGATCAAGGAAAAGTCCTAGGTTACTCTATTTTTAGAAGGGAGAGAAAGCTAAGGAAGACACTGCAAATGATACTTATAAGAAATCACAAGGAGTTAGAGATTAATCCTATTAGTGTGTTGTCTTGGAAGCCAGATGAAGATAGATTTTAGAGAAGGATCAATTATTTCAAATGTTGCTTTAGTTGCTTTTAGTTGCTTTTAGTTTAGTTACACTGAAAAAAAAGACTAATAGAATTAGCAATGTGGAAGTCTTTGACGACTTCAATATGAACAGATTTGGTACAAAGGAGAGGACAAAGACAGATTTGAATAGATTCAACAGAGAATGGGTGAGAGAGTGACTATAGATAATTTTTTTCAGATTGTTCTCTTGTAAAGGGGTTTATTTAAGATCAATTAAATAACAGCTTATTTGTCGGATAATACAAATAGTATAGTAGGGAGGGAAAATTACCAGAAAATAGGGGAGAATGTTCCATTGCTAAATTCATTTTATGATTCCAGAATAAACCAAATTCCAAACCTGAGAAAATGTATGGAAAACAATTATAGAATACCCTTCATGAATACAAACTAAAAATTCCTAAAAATATTAGCAAATTGAATAAAAAAACAATATAGGAAAAGTGATAATACATCATGACCAAATAAATACCTTTTATTCCTAGAACAGAAAATTGATTTAACATCCTGAAATCAGTCAATGTAATTTACCATATCAACTCAGTAAAGGAAAAAAATAACATGATTTTACAAAATTTAATATCCTTTCACAATAAAAACTCAGCAAAATAGGAGTAGTAAGGAATTTCCTTAAATTGATAAATGGTTCTTTAAAAAATATACTTGATGGTGAAAAACTAAATTGGTTTCTCATGAGATTGGAAACAAAGTAAGGATGCTTACTTTAATCACTTCATCATTTCACAGACTGCCCTAGCCATTGTAGTACAACAACCAAGAGAAAAAAATAAAAGGCATGAATATCTAAAATGAACAAGTGCAACTCTCCATATTATAGATATAATATTCTAATAGAAAGTACCAGGAAATGTACAAAATAACTACTAAAACTAATATGAATTTAGCAAAGATATATGACACAAAATTCATCTTTTTTTCTTTTAAGATTTTATTTATTTATTTGACAGAGAGAGACACAGCAAGAGAGAGGGAACACAAGCAGAGAGAGTGGGAGAGGGAGAAGCAGGCCTCCCCCGAGCAGGGACCCCGATGCGGGACTCGATCCCAGGACCCTGGGATCATGACCTGAGCCGAAGGCAGACACTTAACGACTGAGCCATCCAGGCGCCCCGACACAAAATTCATCTTAAAAATAACCTATTCTTATATTCTAGTAGAAAATTAGTGGAAACGAAATTTTAAAATCACTTTTACTGTAGCACCAAAAATTATGAAATATATACTAAAAGATGTTCAAGACATCTATGCTGAACACTACAAAAAAAAAATGCTGAGGGAAATTAAAGAAGACTTACACCTAGTTCCTGAATTTGAATAGTCAATATTATTAAGATGACAGTTGGTCTATAGATTCAAGAAAATCCCATAAAAATTCCACATCTCTTTTTTTATAATTTGACAAATTGATTCTAAAATTTGCTTGGGGGATTGCCTGGGTGGCACAGTCAGTTAAGTGTCAGACTCTTGGTTTCAGCTCAGTATGATCTCAGTTGTGAGATCAAGCCCCACATCTGGCTCCATGCTTAGCAGGGAGCCTGCTTGAGTTTCTCTCTCCCTCTTCCTCTGTCTCTCCCCCCATAGTCTCTCTCTCACTGAAATAAATAAATCAATCTTTAAAAAAATAATAAAATAATAAAAAATAAATAAAATTTGCTTGGAAATGCAAAGGACCTAAATTAGTAGAAGCAATTAAAAAACAACAAAAAGTATAAGAACCTACCTTACTTGATTTTAAGTCTTACTATAAAGCTAAAGTAATCAAGACAACTTAGTATTTCCAAAAACAAAACAAAAAGCACATGAAAATATAGATCAATAGAATAGAATACTCCATATATGGGCCCACAAAATATGGTCAGTTGATTTTTCATGAAGGTAACAAGGCAATTCAATGGGGAGAAGAAAGTTTTTTCTACAAATTGTGCTGTACTAACTGGATATCTATGCATAAGAGTGTACATTGACCTCACATCAAACAAAAATTGCCTAAAAATAGATAATGGACCTAATATAAAACCTAAAATAATAAAATATCTAGAAAAGAAGCACAGGAAAAAATCTTTGTGATTTTGGCAAAATCAAAGTTTTCTTACACTGAACATAGAAAGTGTGAGCCAAACTTGAGAAAATTAATAACTGAACCTCATCAATATAACAAACTTTGTTCTTTGAAAAATATCATTTAAAAAATGAAACAACAAGCCACAGACTGGGGGAAAGCATTCAAAACACATATAAGACAAAAATTTTGTATAAAGAATATTTCAAATTCTTATAACCCAATAGTAAGAAAACAAACAATCCAATAAGAATTAATACGGAAGAATATATATGAATACCCAATAAGTACATGAAAAGATATTTTACATTATTATTCACCAGAGAAATGCAAATTGAAATTAAAATGAGACACCATTACATAAGCACAAGAATGGATCAAAATAAACAATCTCAGTGAGGATGTAAAGCAACTGGAACTCTCATACAGTGCTGATAAGCATGTAAAATGGTATAACCACTTTGGAAAACAGCGTGATCATTACTAACAAAGTTAAACAGCCACCTACAATAGGACTCAGTCATATTATCTCTCAGCATTGACTACAAATGGAAAACATGTCCGTGCAAAAACTTGTGTATGAATATTCATTGAAACTTTTATTAACCACAAGGAATTGAAAATATATGTCTTCACAGAGACTTGCATATGAATACTCATTGAAACTTTATTTGTCATAGTTACAAATTGGAAACAACTCCTATGCTCATCAACAGATAAGTGAATAAACAAACTGGGGCATATTTGCTCAATGGAATACTTTTTAGTCAGTAAAATAAACTAATGTTACATATAACGACATAGATGAATCTCAAAATAATTGTGTTGAGGGAAAGAAGCCAGGCAAAAATAAATAAAATGGTATGTGCATTAACATAAAGTTCTAAAAAAGGCAAACTGAGCCATAACAGGTAAGTTTACTGGTTGCTTAAGGATGGGGGTGATGAGAGGGATGGATTATAAAGGGATACAAGGAGACTTTGGCAGATGATGAAAATGTTTATTACCTTGATATTTGTAATCATCTGACAGTTGCATATATATATTGAAACCACTTATGATGAGCACTTGAGTAATGTGAAGAATTGTTGGATCACTATATTGTACACCTGAAGCTAATAGAACATTGTGTATTAACTATACTGGAATTAAATGAAAACCTTAATTTAAAAAAACTAATCTAATTAAACACTACATATTTTCAGTTTATTTGATTTAAACTACAATTCAAAGTTAAAAAATAGAGCTCCAATTTAAACTTCTATTAAGTTGCCAAATATAATTGAAAGTTATTATAGCCTCAACATAAAATGGACAAGTACAATAAGTGGGAGACTTATAAAGACAAATACCTTTTATAAAACTGTATAAGCATATACAGAAAAACTGAGAATTTTACTAAGCAAGGCAGCTTATTATTTATTTTTTTTAATTTTCATTCCGATATAGTTAATATACAGTGTTACATTACTTTAGGTGTACACTATAGTGATTTCAGAATTCCATACATCACCCAGTGATCATCACTAATGCTCTCCTTAATCCCCATCACCTATTTCACCTACACCCACCCATCTCCCCTCTGGTAACCATCAGTTTGTTCTCTATAGTTAAGAGTCTGTTTCTTGGTTTGTCTCTCTCTCTTTTTTCCTTTGTTCATTGGTTTTGTTTTTTAAATTCCACATATAAGTGAAATCATATGGTACTTGTCTTTCTCTGACTGACTTATTTCACTTAGCATGATATTCTGTAGCTCCATGTCATTGCAAATGGCAAGATTTCATGCTTTTTTATGGCTGAATAATATTCCATTATGTATATATTATATATTAAACAATATATTGTACTATAACATATATTATAATATATATTATAAGCTAATATATAATATTCCATATATATATATATCTCACATCTTCTTTATCCATTCATCTATTGATGGACAGCACTTGGGCTGCTTCCATAATTTGGCTATTATAAATAATGCTGCTATCAACACGAGGGTGCATGTATCCCTCTGAATTAGTGTTTTTGTATTTTGGGGGTAAATACCCAGTAGTGCCATTACTGGATCATAGGGTAGTTCTATTTTTTAACTTTTTGAGAAACCTCCATACTGTTTCCCAGAGTAGCTCCAACAGTTTGCATTCCCACCAACAGTGCAAAAGGATTCCTTTTCTCCACATCCTCACCTACACTTGTTTCTTAAGCAAGGCAACTTATGAGCAGCAGATGTCATAAAAGCAACAATTAGAGCACCACTACCACCAATCTCCTGGATGTTTCTACCATTCCAGTATCACAAAAAACTCTAGCACCCACAATGCTCAGGAAAAGAAAGCAGAAAGGATTTTGAGCCATGGGAATAAGAGAGAAACCTTTCAACTTAAATTATATATATATATATATATATATATATATATATATATATATATACACACCTTGAAACCTTGAAAGGTTGTTTATAAACATATAGGTTCCTTATATATATATATACATATATATAAACATACATATATATGTATGTAATGTAACATATGGTCATTTATATTATAAAAATCACAGATGTATTTCTACTTCTGAAATATATTCTATCTGTCCACTCTCCTTCCCCTCTGCCTGTCTCTTCCCCAAGACCCAGCATGCTTTATCTGGATATATTCAAAGACTTCTTTCTGGCTCTCTCTCTTCTCTTTTTTTTTTTTTCCAGTTTGAGAGTAGTCACAAGGATATTGTCAAAGCACTAATTCTTCATGTCAGAACCCTATCTTCAACATGGACACAATACAATAATGTTGTAGTGTTTTTTTCAGATCAGAGGCCATATACCTATAGATGATAGATACATAGGTACATATAGATAGATGACAGATACATAGACAGATATTCATTAAATGATAGCAATTACTCGACTTAAAATATGTGAACAGTGTTTTCATCACAGAGGATTCAGGCCACTTCTTTTCATGGGGGCCATCAGCACATCATACACAAAAGATCAAACTAGAGATTTTTGCCTTCCTACTTAACTGGGACTGCTTTCTGTGCTTGATACACAAAACTATCTTCTCTTTTCAATTCTCTTTTGAATTCCTTCAGTAAGGTAGAATACATAGGAATTAAGACTGGAAATCAAGTGTTACACACAAAAGTAAACCCCTTCTGCTAGAACTGTAGTTACTCTCCTACTGACACTAAAACCTGACATCTCTTGGGACGCCTGGGTGGCTCAGTTGGTTAAGCCTGGTCTGCCTTTGGCTCAGATCATGATTCCAGGGTCGTGGGTTCAAGCCCTGCATCAGACTCCTTGCTCAGTGGGGAGCCCACTTCTCCCTCTTCCTCTGCCACTCTCCCTGCTTGTACTCCCTTGCTCTCTCTAAATAAATAAAATATTAAAAAATAAAATAAAAATAAAACCTGACATCTCTTAAACCAGTTTTGCAAGTCCTATTGAGGTCAAAGTCTGCCATGGAACAGATTTCTGGCAATTAATATGCGCATCCAAAAGGAATAATAATGGCTTAGGAAGGGGCTCAGTTCTGGCACAATTTCATTTACGCTAGTTGTGATCACTTGCACAGGGTTATTATATGTGGGTTCAACCTTTTCTTGTAGCTTTCAGTTGTGTTCCACAACTGGGTCATGGTAGGTGCTACTTACTCTATGGATGATTTATATTTAAAGACACTAATGCAGTATCTGTACTTGCCATCTTGCATCCACCCCACCCCCCGGATTTATTTATAAGGAATGTAATTGATTTTTACCACCAACCACCAACCCCCACAAGACATATCACCTACAATGCTCTTTTTGCTATTTCCTGCAGGTGTTGTCAGACTTTCTTGCTGGCATTTTCTTAGGTGAGTGTTCAGAAATGAGCTTTGTTTTAACAAACAAACACACACACACACAGTTAAATTTCTGCAAAAAATAAGAAGATAATTCAAATGTACAAACCATGACAACTGCTTCAGTTTGCAGTTAGTTCAATAAAGAAGTAAAATTCTTGACATAGCACTTAAAAAACTCTTTTTTTTAAAAAAGGGTTTTTTTAAAATTTTCATTATCAAAGATTTCCTAAAATGCAGACTAAAGTATAAAGCTACTATTGCTAATTGTTACTATTCCTATTATTCTTTCCTTCATAGGCCAGAATACCATGGTTCTAAACAGTATCATGTGTTTCATGATAAATCTGATGCTTCACATTGCCACTCGTTGGAGGAGACCATCTGTGCTTCAATGTTCGCATTCTTCATCGCAGGCTAATAAATTTGTCATATTAATAACTATTTCAGCCAATAAATCCATGGATAGAAAATCTGATTATGGGATGTGTCATTAACAAACTGTTACTTCAGGTTGAAACAGAAGCACCTGCTATCCAATTCTTAAGATTTGTAAGTTTCCCTAAAAATATTCATAATTCTATTTTGTACTGTAGTCTACATACACACAGCATTTATTTGCCAAAGACCCGTCTGCCTAAGGAGACTTCAGCTATCTGAAAATGCCATTATCTTATGCTAATAATGTATCACCACAGTAAGCAATAATTAATTATTCAAAAACATATGACTGCTTGGTAAGATATCCAGTGTAATGGGGTCGATATAACTTAGCAGCTAGTATAAAACACAGTAATTTTGTGGAACAAATTGTTTATTTTATAATTTAATTTCACAGGGGTTTTTTGTTTTCTTTTGTTTTGCTTTTGCATGTGTTATCTGGGCAGTAAACATCTTACACAGTTTTGCCCTATATAAAATTTAGAATTTTGGTGATCAAATATTTTTTCATGTAGATTTTTTAAACTTACTGATTTCAGCAAAGATTTCCTTCACATAGATTAAAATATTAAATAGTTCTGTAAGACTTATTATGAAATAATGGCCTTTACAACCCCTATCTCTATTTCCATTCCCCAGAAGCAACAGCTTTCAGCTCTTTCACCTGGTTAAGGTCATTAATCTAATTCTTAAATTTCTTTAGTCTTAGAAGTTATTAATTGATTTTCCAATATGGAAGATGAGAATTTAGTCATCTGTCAAACATCACTCACCTCCCAAACATAAACAAATTATGTATCTCCAGAATTATTTCTACCTGTGAAATAGATCTAAGTTTACTCATCCTCTCAATTTTTCTATCATACTTTTAATTAGATCAATATTCAATGCTTAGATTATCATTATTATGTGAACAATATTCTTTTATTTTAAAGATTTTATTTTTATTTGACAGAGAGAGACACAGCAAGAGAGGGAACACAAGCGGGGGAGTGGGAGAGGGAGAAGCAGGCTTCCCGAGGAGCGGGGAGCCTGATGTGGGGCTCGATCCTAGGACCCTGGCACCATGACCTGAGCCAAAGGCAGGCGCTTAACAACTGAGCCACCCAGACGCCCCTGTGAACAGTATTCTCAGGTGAACTACGTACCAGGTGGAGATTGCTTTTTCAGAGGGGGACAATTTTTTGTTTATATCAAAGGTAATATTTACCTTGTTTATACCTTTGTGTTCTCTTTCCCACTAATTCAGTCCCAAGCCTTCCCCAAGGTGTCTACATTTTCTCAATATGTTCAAAAACCTTATAGGTCTACTATCAATTCATTCATCTTGAAGACGGATCCCCTGAAGTTTCTTGACCTTCTTTCTGTCTGGAGCACAGCTCTCACCCTGACATCCCCTTTCACCATGATCCTAGGGCTGTTTCTTTTTCTTGAGTTAAAGCCATTATTTCCTGGATCCTATTATTTCTTCTTTCTTGGTTACCCACTCCTTCAGTTCTGAAGAAAGCATATATAAGCAGTAAATTTTTTGCGAATTCCTCTGTCTAAAAATATCCTTGTCTACTTTACACATAATTACTTGTGTATAAAATTCTAGGCCAGGTGTCCTTTTCTTTCAATATTTGAATGTCTTGCTCCATGTGTCTTTTAGTTTCTGGTATCTCAATGGAGAAATCCACAAACATTTGGACTACTGATTCTTTGTATGTGACCTTTTAATTGTTTATTTGTTTTTTTAACAACCTTTTGCAATTGTTCAATTTACATCAGCGTTTTGATATATCATGATGACAGGCTTTAATGTGAATCAATTTTTTTCATTGAATATGTTTCTTTTTGAATACAGAAACTCATGTCCTTCAATTCCATGAAATTCTGAATCATTTATTTGATGATTGTATTCATTTAACTTTCTCTGATCTCCCTTTCTGATACAACTGCCATTTGGTTGTTGGACTTTCTAGTCTGATACTAAAAGTACTTTTTCCTATATGTCTGTTTGGTCTCTGGTTTTGTGTCTAATAAATTCTTGGCTGTTGATATTTAAAGCTGACTCAAAGCTCTGGACTGGTGAATGGTCATTGTCAACTGAGAGTGTGACTATAGGTCAGCTGGCAGGGCTATTTCATTAAGGAAACTTGGATGTGGAGGACTTTCTCTTTGGCTACTCAGATTACCCAGAATAGAATCAGCCTATATCATGCATGGAGAGTTATAAGCCTGGCTGCCAGCATCAGGGATCCAAGCTGGGGAAGAAACTAGGCATTTCAGTAAGAGAAACAATTGAAAAGAAAATCTACTTGAAATGATTGCAGTATCATAAAGAAGGCAGTTCATAATAAGTATTATAAATCAATAGACTTTTCTGTAATAACAATAAATGTATCTTTTAAAATCTACTCATACTTTTTTGTTATTCATACTTTTTATCTTAGTAAGTGTACTTTCAAAAAATTTAATTGAAGCAAACAGAAACTTGGCAAAGATTTCTGTATAAATTACTTAATATTCTTTATGATACAAAAAAAACCTAGAAAATACCTAAATGCCTCAAAATAGGATTAACTCTATTACATACATTAGAATATATTATGTAACATGTGTTAGATTATATATTTTATCACACATATATGGCACCCATTGCTATTTTAAACAACAGACATCAATCAACTTCATTTCTCATGGCTCATACCCAATTCTTTGTAATTTAAATAGAAAGGAACAAAGGAAGGAAAGAAAAGAAAGAAGAATGGAAGGCGAGAGGGAGAGAAGGGAGGGAGGGACAGAGAAAGAGAGAAGAAGAAAAAGAAAGAGAGAGAGAAGGAGAAAGAAAAGAAAAAAGAAAAGGAAGGAAGGAAGGAAGGAAAGAAAGAAGGAAAGAAAGAGAAAGAAAGAAAGAAAGAAAGAAAGAAAGAAAGAAAGAAAGAAAGAGAAAGAAAGAAAGAAAGAAAGAAAGAAAGAAAGAAAGAAAGAAAGAAAGAAAGAAAGAAAGAAAGAAAGAAAGAAAAAAGAGGAAGGAAGGGTAAAGAGGAAGAGAGGGAGGAATTTATATTTTCTAGTTCTCCTTACGTTCTTGGCCAATAAAACAGAATGTCAGAATTTTGACTGTATCCTTTATTTACTCTCAAAGCATTTGGCATTTTTATTGGCTTAGTGGAAATCTCTTCACGCTGTAAGTGGCCAAGAATATGGAAGACATTGATGACTAGCTAACCAATTTATACAGCATAGAAAATATTCTAAAGCTCTCTCCCTCTACCACTAATACTGTCCTTTATCAAATGTTGTAAACGCCGAAGTACCGAAAATCAGAATCTCAAAACCATAAAAATAATGTAAATTTAGCTCTAAGGACATCTCAATGCTTTTCAAGGCTCTGGTCTTTGAATAAGCCCTCAGAGTCAGAAGTGCTGAACGTTTTTCTGTCTTGTAAAAGGCAGTAGTAACCTGGCACAAACCAGAACAGTGCAGTCAGAAAGCCAAAGTTTCTTTTGTTACATATAACAAAGAAATGAGCTACACAGTTTAAAACGCATCAGGGTTTCTGGAATAAGTGAAACTTTTTTGTTTGTTTCAGAACTGTTAAAATTCTTATATACCAAAGGTTTTACAATCAAAATAGGCTATGTTCATGTGCACAAGAATATATGGTATTCATGGTATCTCAAGAAAAGGAAATAATTTATTTGAAGAAAACTACCTTAATTTTTTTTTTTTAAATCTGACTAATGGCCCTTTTTTTGGAGGGGCACATGACAAGAAGAAATAGATATTTAAAACAATTAATGTTCAGCCTTCTCCAACCCTGCTACATAACTCCAAGAAAAAATAATTGGAGGAGGAAGGAGTACATTATATATTCTCTGTACAATTTCATTAATAACCATCATTTTTAACTATTAACTGTGACTTTCATTCTGTGTACCTTCATTTGTCCAAATAGTTTTTAAAATTATAAGAGCTTGGAGGACTTGAATTTTACTCTACTACCTTCTTTCCTCCCTGGAAAGTAGATTATAATCACCATTAATGTGCAAGTACTAATACAAACACAAATAGAATATTAAGCTTTTCTAAGGTGCCACACAGACACATCTATTATATGATTCCAATTTCATTGAATATTAAACTACTACTTTTTCTGAAATTTATTGGTAATGAAAGTCAATCATTGAAGAAATATGATAAAACTCTTAATGAATGTGTTCACTGAGTACATTTTAAAGAGAGTGTTTACCTTTTAAACAGTAACTGAGGGTCAAACTTAATGCAAAATATGTAGGAGATATCTGCTTTTTTGTCTCTTCAGCAACCTTCTTTATTCTAGTAATAATAACTTAGTCTTTTGGGGGAAACCACACTTTCCTATCAATAATGCTGTCAATAACTGAGCAAGCAGAACAAAGATATGAATACAAAGATGAAATTCTGAAAACTTATGCCATGCCTAAAACATGTTTCTCCCATTCTCAGACATGCCTGAAAAAAAAATTACTTGAAGTTATTTCTTTTTGGAAAGATGCTCATATAAGAAACTCAAATATGGAGTAGTCATTGTACAAAAAAAACTTGTAGTGAATTTGAAAGCCATTTTAAAAATGTAAAGAATAAATTATCTCAATAAAGTTACAAGATTGAATATTATGTCAAAGATTTGTGATGGGAATTAAAAAGTAAATACACTAATTGTCATCTGAATAGTCTAATTGTCTAAATTATACTTAAAGCAACAGATACATGACAGAGAGAATAGTCAAGAAATAAATTAATTTAAAATGTAAAACATAGAGAGTTAAATAAGTTTTGAAAACCTAACTTTAAAAAAGTATTTTGGCGACACCTGGGTGGCTCATTCAGTTAAGTCTCTGCCTCCGGCTCAGTCATGATCCCAGAGTTCTGGGATTGAGTCACACATTGGGCTCCTTGCTCAGCAGGGACCCTGCTTCTCCCTCTCCCACTCCCCCTGCTTGTGTTCTCTCTCTGACAAACAAATAAAATCTTTAAAAAAAAAAAAGAAGTATTTTGCACTCTATTTGTGTTTTTAGTTGTTGGGATTCTTTCATCTCGTCTCAGAGATAAAAATAGAATAAAAATACATCAACTATCACAATAAATGTAAATGAGATAAAAATTAAAATCCCAAATTAAAAATCAACCACATTCAAATGGGCTAAAAAAATACAGACTAACTTTATCTGCTCACAAGAAGGTAGTTAACAAAAAGAGGTGAGAAAATACTAAAATAAAAGGATAGGCAAACTATAGAGATTAGATCTCTTCCCCACAAAACAAAAAAATATTAAGAAGGAAAGGAAGGAGGAAAGAAGGGGGATAGAAGGAGGGAATGAGGGAGGGAGGAAGAGGTAAGAAAAAATTGGTAGAGAAGAATAGGGAAAAGAAAAGAAAAAGAAGGAAGCAAGAAAAAAAGGGCAAACACTAATGCCCCCAAAATTAATTCCAGAAGGTCATTAAATAAGAATGAGAATGATATAACTTTTTATGGATAAAGGTTTATTTCCAAAATGAATGCACAACATTTGTGAACATATGAGCTGACTAATGTAATATGGAAACAGAAATACAGGAGAAAATTGGTCAGACCAAAGTCTTAGAATTGTTCAATACAGTTCTTGTAGATCAAATTAAAAAAATAAATATTATATAAAAAATATATTAAGCTACAGTAGTACATATATAACTTTATGGCCTAAAAAAGAAAAATTCATTTTCTAATATTCTGTGTAATATTAATTAAATTAACCAAGTAGTTGTATATAAAGATAGATGATAGATAGCAAGGTGGGAAAGATAAGTGATAGATGATAGATGGATAGACAGATATGGATATTGTGCTATAAAATCACTGTGTTTTCACTTTTTACTTTATAAAATTCTGTTTATATTCTTATTTCATATCTGTCTCCACTTCATATCTTTCCATTAATCCTATATACAGCATTTTAATCATTCTTTGCCTTGATTTATGGACAAGTAAGTCACTCTAATTACTTAGTTTACACAGAAGTAGGGGATGAATTTACCTGCACAACTTTATGAAGGATTGGAAGAATTTCTTTGGAGTATATGCTCAGGAATTGAATTCTGTTTTAAAATTATACAAATATTTCATTTCCCCATATACTGCAGACCATGCTCCAAAATATCTTCACTTGTTTATATTATCAGAAGCTGTGTATTTCCTTGCATAATCACCAGCAATAGATATTACTCAACTTTCTAATTTTTGACAAGTGGAGATAATATGCAATTTCATTAGAGTTTTAATTTACTTTTTTCAAATTATTAATGGCAGGTATAACCAGCTCTTCACATATGTAATAAATATTTGTGTTTGACATTTTGTGAACTGGTTTTACATATCTTTTACTCGTTTTTGTATTGGTTTCTTATATTTTTATACTAACTTACAAGCAATTATTGTGTACTCTAATATTAATCCATATCAGTTACAGACATTGAAAATATTTTCTCCTGATTTTAAATAAGCTCTTGGCATTTTTGTGGTATTTTTTACCAAATCAAACATAGGTATGGTTGAATATATCTCTCATGCTCTGTAGAGTTTGCTTTGGGGGGCTTTATTAAGAAGGCCTTCCTCACTTTAAGGTCATATATATATATAATCCTTCATTTACAAAACCAATATTCTTATATGTTGATTTACTCAAAAAACTTGCTATGTTATCTTATAAATTTTAATAATCTATATATAAATTGATAATTTTGTTTTGTCCATATACAAAATTGCATAAGTGCACTAAAGAAAAAAATTGGTTCTATCTTTACAATGTTAATGTATTTGTTTTTCTTGCTTTAATGTACTAGTTAGGTCCTCTCTAACGATGAACAGAAATGAAGTTAATGGGCACCCATATCTTTTTAAAGATCTCAAGAAATATTCAATGTTTCACAATTAAATTTGAGTTTCTGTATGTTTATGCAGTATGTTTCTTTCTCAGGTTGAAGTTCTTTTCTATTTTTCAATTTCTACATGCTTGTATCATAATTAAATAATATGTTTTATTTTCTAGTTGACATTTTTTCTTCTTTAACCATTAATATGTGGATTGCATTGATTGATTTCCTGATGCTAAGCATATTTCTCTCCTGGAGTTTACTCATCTAGATCTTATATATTTTTCTTTCAATAGATTGTTGAATTTGATTTGCTAATTATTATTACATGATTTTTAATCCCTGAGAATGACAGATGCTGGCCTGTAATTTCTCTTTTGTTATGTGCTTGCCATATTTTTGATATTAAGATTAAGTTATCCTAAGGAAAATTAAAATAAACTATCCTGAATAAGTTCATGGAACAAATTTTAAAGCTCAGATAAAAAATGTATAACTATCTTGAAAAATGTAATTGAACAAGGCTGACACACATGCAGAAGTATAAAATCTCAATGGCCACATAGCTATTAAAAATTGAATTTCTTATCAAAATCCTGATAACAAAAAAATCCCAAGCCAAAATGGTTTCATTGGTGAGTTTTATCACAAATTTTTAAAAAGACATATCACCAATTTTTGCACTCTTTCAGTAAATTTAGAGGAGGAAACTTTTCTTAATCCAATTTTTGAGGCTTATGTAAGTTAAGACAAAAACCTGACAAAACTTACCAAAAAAACAAAAAAGAAAAAAAAGAAAGAAAAGAAAATTACTGATAAATATCTCTTAATAAATGTAAATACAAAAAATACTTAAAAATATTATCAAGTCAAATCCAGAAATATGTAAAAAGTATAATATATCATGTTCAAATACCAATTATTCCAGGAATGCAAGTCCATCAATTTAATTCAACATATAATGGAATAAAAGAAATGATCATTTCAATATATGCAGACAAATCGTTTGACAAAATTCAATACTTCATGATAAAAATTCACAAACTCTCAGAAACTATGAATGAAAGGAAACTATTTCAACTTGGGAAAGGTGTCTACCAAAAACAAACAAATACACAAAAAGACTCTACAACTGCTAGTACTGCTTAATGATGTAATATTAAATACTTTATCACCAACATTGAAAAAATAAGCAAGGATGATTACTCCTACCACTTATGGTCAGCATTGTTCAGGAGATCCTCCCCATAATAATGACAAAAAAGAATCTTTTTTTGGGCGCCTGGGTGGCTCAGTCGTTAAGCGTCTGCCTTCGGCTCAGGTCATGACCCTAGGGTCCTGGGATCGAGTCCCACATCAGGCTCCCTGCTCAGCAGGAGACCTGCTTCTCCCTCTCCCACTCCCCCTGCTTGTGTTCCTGCTCTCGCTGTCTGTCTCTCTGTCAAATAAATAAATAAAATCTTTAAAAAAAAAACAAACTTTTTTTAAATACAAATATCTCCATTTATAGAGGGCAGGATTGATTACATAGAAAATCCAAAGAATTTATAAAACAACTATGAGAAATACTAAATGAATTTAGCAAGATGACAGGATAAAATATCTAATAGTTCAGTTTTTAATTTTGACAAAATCCAATTTATAATTTTTTCACTGATGAATCATGCTTTCAGTGTCTAAGAACTCATTGCCTAAATCCAGGTTAAGAAAACTTTCTTCTGTTTTCTTCTAAATTTTTTTAAAATTTGACATTTTGTATTTAGGTCTATGATCAATCTTGACTTAATTTTTGTATAAGTTGAGGTTTAGATTGAGATTCATATTTTTGCATATGAATTACCAATTGTTTCAACACTAGTTGTTGAAAAGAGTATCTTTTCCCTTTTGAATTTATTTTGTATCATTGTCAAAAATTAAATGATCATTTTGATGAAGTCCCAGTAGTTTATTTCTTGCCTCAGGAGACCTATCTAGAAAGAAGTTGCTACAGTCGAAGTCAAAGAGGTTACTGCCTGTGTTCTCTAGGATTTTTATGGTTTCAAGTCTCATATTTAGGTCTTTCATCCATTTTGAATTTATTTTTGTGTATGGTGTAAGAAAGCAGTCCCAGTTTCAGTCTTTTGCATGTTGTTGTCCAGGTTTCCTACCACCATTTGCTGAAGAGACTGTCTTTTTCCCACTGGATATTCTTTCCTGCTGTGTCAAAGATTAATTGACCATATAGTTGTGGGTTCTACTGTGCTCTATTGATCTGTGTGTCTATTTTTGTGCCAGTACCATCCCATTTTGATCACTACAGCTTTGTAATATAACTTGTAGTCAGGAATTGTGAGGCCTCCAGCTTTGCTTTGCTTTTCCAAGGTTGCTTTGGCTCTTCAGGGTCTTTTGTAGTTTCATACAGATGATCATATATGTGTGGATATATTTTTGAACTCTCTATTTTGTTCCACTGATTTATGTGTCTATTCCTTCACAAATACCACACTGTCAATGTAGATGTCTTTCTCATTTTTGCTAAACTTATTCCACAATATTTTATATTGGACTGACTTTGGCTGAATTTTTGTTGTTGTTTCATTTTCCAGTTGCTTTCTACTAGTACATAAAATACAAATGATTACTGCAACCTGATTGTAACTTTTAAACTCAGGTAATAATTCCTTTCTCCCAATCCTTATTCAGTTTAGCTCCTTTGCTCTTCTAATTAAAAGAGCACCGAAATGACATGATCTAACTTAGTTTTTAAACAGGATCATTCTAGTTATGTTGAGAATAGTTCGAGGGAGACAAGGGTTTATAAGTGCCATAGCAATAGGCTATGCTAATATTGCTATGGCACTTATACAAATGAAAGATGGTGACTTGGAGTAGAATAGTTTATATGATAAACTGGTAAAAAATGGTTGGATTTGCATGTAGATTATAGTTAAGAGTTGAAAGAATTTGATGATAGAATGTAAGTAAGGTAGGCAAGAAATAGAGGGACCATAGATGACTTTATTTTTCAGCCTGAGCAGTTGGAAAATATGAACTTCAACATCGCTACTGTGTGGTAAGAAAATCCTAATTTTTTTAAATTAATGGATAAAAATTTACTTAAAGGAACTATTTATAATAAAAGAAGAAATTGACTGCTTAAATATCCAACAATATCAGAATAAAAAAAGAGAAATGATACTTAAATACAATATATTATATAATTTTATGAAATTATATATTTGAAAATTTTAATGACATGGAATATGTTCATAAAAGAATGTTTTTGTAAAAAAAATATTAACACAAAATACTATGAAGACAGTAAAAAAGATCAGAGTGGACTCCAAGGACAGTAATATTAATCTGTAGGACACAATAATGGTGGATACATGTCATTATACATTTGTCAAAATCCATAGAATGTGCAACATCAAGAATGAACCCTGTGTAAACTACGGACATCGGGTGGTATTGCCGTGTCAGTGTAGGTTCATTGATTCTGTCAGTGTAGGTTCATTGATTGTTACAAATGTACCACTCTGGTGCCAAATGTTGATGGGGGGAGGTTGTGCCTGTGTAGGGGCAGGGGGTATAGGGGAAATCTCTCTACTTTCTGCTCAATTTTGCTGTGAACCTAAAGCAGCTTTAAAAAATAAAGTTTATTGGGACACCTGGGTGGCTCAATCTGTGGAGCACTGGATCCTTGATTTCAGGTCAGGTCATGATCTCAGGGTCAAGGAATCAAGCCCCATGTGGAACCCCGAGTGGAGCCCAGCATTAAGCCCCACACTGAGTCCCGTGGCAGGCTCTACACTCAGCAGGGAGTCTGCTTGAGAGTCTCTCTTTCCTTCTCCCTCGGCCCTTCCCCCCCGCCACCCCCTCCAGCTCAAGCGCATGTGCTCTCTCTCTAAAATAAGTAAATCTTTAAAAAAATAAAATAACGTTTATTAAAATAAAGTATGATTTACATTATAAATATATAGGTATATATCCCTGATTTTATATGCACACACATATATATATACAATGTGTATGAAAGAAAAATGTTAATAGTAATTAGCCCTGTATGTCCAGAATTATAGAACATTTCTTATAGCTTTCTGTATTTTATAAAATTGTTATGCATGTCATGTTCATAATCTGAATATAAATAAGAAGTTATTTTAAAACAAAACTATCACATACATAAACTTATTTTTATGAAACAGCAGAATTAAAATTAAATTTATACATAAAGCTTTAAATAAAATGCCATGTACTGTGAACACGTATATGTTTGTACAGTTAATATATGGCTAATAATAGAGGGAGAATGGTTATAATAACTGAATGCCTAATGAAACCAGCAAATAATCCTTTTTTGAAAAAATTATCAGTAAAATCATTTTTATTATTCAAATTTAATATTTTCCTTTTCCAGATATTTTCCATTTGTTTAGAGGGTTTATCCAAGCTAACAACAAGGATGAATCCAAATCATCTGAATAATGTGAAGAATGGGTAACATAGCTTTCTATTTAAATAGTCATATTATTCAGAAATTTGGGGAAACAAATTATATATATAACATATATACAGTTTGGCTTAAAAGCCATGATTATTATGTGTAAATTATGGTTTGCTATGGTTAAACCAAACAGGCTTTTCATAGTATTTAATGGTCCTGTTATGAAATTTGGAACATTTAGGTCTATGAGATTATTTTATAGGCTTATCATAAATATTAGTATTTAATTTAAAATATTTTCCTTTTTCAGGAGTTGTGGTCAAATATCCAAATATGAAAATTCTCTATATTACATAATATTCTTTATTCTCCCTGGTTTCATCAGCAATTGTGTATTTCACTTGTCCACATTACAGTACACTATAAAATTAAAAAGTTAAAACATCAATGATCTGGTTGATTTAGCAGAATGGTTTTCCCTCCATTCACAGATGGTACATGAACACAGTGTTCCAGATTAGCCAATGGAACACAGCCAAATGTATTAATCCTTGAAATGCTTCATTCACCAGGTTGCTTTGAAAATTAAATGAGATAATGCACGCACAACTCCTGAGAAACCTTCACAGCACAGCAGCACATGAATGTTAGCTTCATAATGATGCTGGCATTGGAAATGACAGCACTACTCAAGAGCAATGTTGAACTTAATTGGAAAAAAAATCAATTGAGCACCAATTGAGTTGAAGATTCCTGGATGTAAATTATGACAAAAAGCTAAATCATACCACTTCCAAACACCAGAATCTTGCCATTCAAAAACAGAGACACATGTATGGGAAAATTCCATGTAGAGTTGTTATGTACAAACAATATACATCAGCACAAATGCAAAGACAAACAAAAGGTGATTAAGGGACTGTAATCAGGGAAATCTAAACTACGGTGATATGCCATGCAAAATGGCATCCATGAGGAAGATGAGCCTAAGTGGTGCAGCTTAGCGGGGAAGCCATGTGTTCTTTCTCTTCCATCATGTTACTCAATGTCTGGATTTTAATCTCAGAAGGAAATAATTGTTTGTGACTGCTCAAGTAGAAACTGATAAACATTAAAGAGCAGCTTTTGTAGATAACAAGACAAATGCTTTAGAGAAACCAATACCTTATTCCTTTAAAGCTTCTCAGTATAGTATTAGGATTCCATTATTCACAGATTTGTCGAGGCAGTTTTAAATAAATATATATTTGTATGTGTGTGCACTCACACAATAGTATTACAAAGTTCACACATTTGACTCACACATATTATCCTATGTATCAGTGATGATATTCAACCGCTCTTATAAAGTGTAATGGGAATTTTCCAGCTAACTTACAAATTTAATTTTTAAAAGGTTGAAGAAAGGAAGAAGGAAAAGGGAACGAGGGAAGGAAAGAAGGAAGGAAGGAAGGAAGGAAGGAAGGAAGGAAGGAAGGAAGGAAGGAAGGAAGGAAGGGAGGGAGGGAGGGAGGAAGGAAGGAAGGAAGGAAGAAAGGAGAGGGAAGGAAGAGAGGAAAATGTAAACACGCTTATGCAGAGTTGGATCAGTGCCCTCAATGATCGGCTTACTGACTACACCATATGTTAACCACTTTACTTAAGATGTTTGAGGCACAGAATTCATTAGAGATAAAGTCGACAGGATAATTGCAGGAAATTGAAATCAATTGAATACTGAGTTTTAAGTCTTATTAATCCTTTAAAATGTCCAGCTGCTATGGGATAAACTCATGTAGTGGTTGCCACCTTATATGAGAAATAAGTTAACTTTTATCATAAGAGACATTGTTTATAAGAAGAAAATTTCTTCATTATTATAAGTATATGGAAAATACATTAACTCCAAATAGTTTTTGAATTTCAAAAGACTAAAATTCTTGGCTAACCTTGAAATTAAATAAAAATGAAACATATATATATATATATATATATATATACATATATATATATATATATAAAACATTTGTATTTGTAGAATTAAACCAAAATGAAGTTATTATGTCAAGGACAAAATGGAGATGGTCAATGTAAGCTCATAAAGGAAAGTTAACCTAATCTTACAGGAATTTACAGCTCTTCTCAGAAATAAGTAGAGGCCACCAGCCAATCTTTTATCTCCTAACAATCCCTTGGTCTGTGAGCAACTCGGAACTCATTGCATCCATACCCTTGAGCTTCCCCACTTGTAGGTTGAAAGCTTTGCAACAAACTTAATTTCTGCTTTGTTTTATTCAGTAGGCAAAGTTTGGTTTTTGACACATTATATATGCCTAGGTTCCTTGAGGCATTTGGCTGCTTAGCTAGTTTTTGCCTTACCTATGTGGTAGTAATTATAGTTTAGGAACAGAAGTTGAACATTTCTCAACATTAACACTCATGTCTACCAATGTTAGTGTTGCCACGGGAATCATTTCCCTCTTTGTTTCCATAAGAAAGGGACAATAATACTTATCTTCCTCACAGGGGTGCTGTAATATTAAATACTAATGCTGGTGATTTCCACAGGCAGGATTTTATTAGGAACCTAACCAAATGATCTTACACATCAAGAAGAAAATCACAGATTTTTCACCTTGCAAATTTTGAAACTACACTCTCTTATTACACATTGTGACTATCAATACTCTCCCACAATTTTAGAGCTTTTCTTCAAACTTTTAAAAAAAATCAGTATATGTCAAAAAAAGATAACATCTCTTACAATAAAAACAGGTGAAAATATTATTCTCTGGTTGAAAGGAGCCTTATGCATACTTGTGTTGGATTCTTCAATCTTCAAAGGAGGTCGTTCATATAAATTCAGTAAAGACAGTAATGTGTGAATCTGATACTACCCTGACCCCTATCCACCTTTGAAGGCAACTCTAACGTCTCAAACAGTAAAATTCAGGCCAAAAGCTACTTCTCTTGCTGCCAAACAGATAGATAGCCTATGTCTGAACTCAATTTACAAAACAGGGACATCACTATATGTTAGCCACTTTAATAGATTCAACTTTATTTTCAGAATATACATCTACCTTCAGCAGAGAGTAAAGCAATTCAAGACCAAGAGAAAAAAAAAGTGCTGACAGGCCAATAAGACAAAGAAAAGAAAGCATCAATTAACCTACATTGATAGACACTTAAAAAAAAATAGCGAATCAATCTACTCATCTTCGAAACTGTTTCTGTGGTACGATTTCTCCTAAGTTTCTAGATGTGGTAGACATATTCATGCATAGCATGTTATAGAAAGCTGTCAGTGGTTCTGATATAGTCACCCCAAGGTCTAATCCTATTATATTAGATGAAAAAAATACAAGGATGCTCACAAGACCAGCCCTTCTTAAGAGACATCAAGAAATACATAAAGTACTTTAGGGGCTTGGCCCCTAAGTGTTGCTAGAACAGTAACAGGCTGCAAACAATCTATGTATCTAGAGATGGCAGTAAACAGGATTGCTTTCAGTTTATGAGCTGTTAAGCCTGTTTCATAAAGTAGTTCGTGGTGACTGACAGTTAAAACATTGGGTCATTCACTAGTTCCTGTGTTATGTGCCAAGTGGCACAAGGCCATGAAAAATGATGGTACTAGGAGAAAAATCTTACAACAAATGCCCTTCTTGTGCAGCCACCTATAGGGAAGATGAACAAAAGGTGTAAAAGTAGTTTAAAGGTATAAACATCTCCAAAAGCAAAGTCTCAGACTGCTGCCACCAAAGTAAATAACTACATATAAGAAACAATTTCCAGTGACAACCCAACATTGTCAATATTATAGTATTATTTAGGGCAGTGTGGGTGGAGCTGTTGGACAAGAAGTTGGAACTAACTTCATCTAGAATAATCCACGCTCAGAATTGCAACAGTTTAAATCAATGATCTCGGTTAATGTTTAAAAGATTAATTCTGTGTTTTGGTAAGTTTGTACCAAATATACTGTTTTAAGACAACAAATAGTTCTCTATGTGATCTACGTCACAAGCACATACAGTCTGAACTTCTGGATCCAGACTGTTGATTGAGCATGGAGCACACACTGTAATTCCCCTTACTACCCAAAACTAATTGTAATATTTGATAACATAAATAAATTAAGTAAGAGAAATACATTTCCAGGTGCCAGAATCTGAGAGAGAATTCACAGAAGTAGCAAAGTAATCTGATTAGCTATGGAGTGTTAGGACTAGGTAGAGACTGCAGCATTTCAGATGTCCTGAGAAAAAGCCAAAATTACAGAGAAGAATTACAGAGAAGAAGCCAAAATTACAAAGAAGCCAAAACCACAAGCCCCTTGCACGTCAGCACAGCAGGACTGCGGTACATATGGATGCCCGAAAACTTGGGCAGGAAGTCACTGTTGGAATAAGCCACTAACTTTGACTATGTAGAGAGAAACCCACAAACCAGAAACCCTAGTCTTCATTTTAAGGGTGCTGAGCTTGAATTCATGGTATCCATCCAACAAAAACCTGCTTAAAAGCAAAATAAGCCTACAGAGCCCAAGGAGAAGCAACAAGCAAAACACTATTCAGAAAGGCCTCTAAGGCCTTTCACAGGATGAAAAACCTCCCATTTTCAGAGATTCACAAAGAAGATAAACTCACAGAAAGCAATTACAGAACATATGAGGAATGCCATTTCCAAAGAGGAGAATCTTTACCTGAAGAGATGGTTTAATAGATGCATCTGAACTTTAAAATAATTATAGTAATCCTCAAATAGATAGAGTGAGAAATAACCCTCATGTACCAGGAACAGAAAATTGTACAAAAAAAGTAAGGATACAGAAAAAAAAAAAAAACAAGCAAGAGTTCTAGTAAGTAAAAACATAGCTAGTGATATAAAAAAAAATCAATGAATATGCTCTATTAGTGATTAAGACACAGTTAAATAAAGAATTAGCAAATCAGGAGAAAGAACTGAAGCTATCTTTCAGAATTCAGCTCACAGAGGTAAAGAGACCCAGGAATATGAGACAGGAAATAGGAAATATGGAAATAGCATAGAAGCTCCAGAATCCATCTAAATGGCATAGCAGAGAGGCAAACTTTAAAGAAATATTGGCAGAGAAATAACTAGCAATGAAGAAAACCACAAACTTTCCAATTGAAAAGGTACATCAAGTGGTAAGATCAATAAGAAAAAATCATATGCAGGAACATTGTAACAAAACTGAAGAACTCAAACATAAGGAGAAAATTCTAAAAGCCATTCAATAATATATAGCATATACAAAATCATGGTAATTAATTGATACAAGTTTCTTTATCAGGGGTCCTCAAACCTCCTCCCCCACAAGGTCCATAATTTACTAGGAAGACTCACAGCACTTATCATATAGTCATACTCATGGTTATGATTTATTACATCAAAAGATGAGAAGCAAAATGAGAAACGCAATGGGAAGACCATATGAGAAAAAGTCCACAGGAAACCAGGAGCAAGCTTCTAAAAGTCCTGTCCCACTGGAGTCGCATGGGATGCACTTAATTCCTCCTTAATGCAAGCTGTGATAACATGCATGAAATGTCATCTACCAGGTAAGCCCATTAGAGGCTCAGTGCACAGGATTTGTGTGGCAGTTAGTCATGTAGGCAACCTCTGCCTAGCAAGGTACCAAAATTCCAGATTCCCAGAATTAGAGCAAGTATTCAGTATAAAGTACATTGCTTGTACGAACAGTTAAGGTACATTGAACCATTCTTATCAGGAGATGGTGGAAACCCTCCAAATCCAAGTTTCCAGAGACCAGTTACATTAATCTTGCAAGCAGGCTTTTCTTAGGCTAGAAGTCTCAGAGTGGCTATGCTCTTCTCTGTACTCCTTATGAGCAGAAACAGATACTAAAGACAATGGAGAGTAATTCTGTTCCACTGTTTGTCTTCAGACTTTAAACAGTTATGCAAATGATTGCTGACAGAAGTTATAAAGGATAAAATGAGAGCATATTATTACCTCTTTTCAGAAATTATTCTTTTATTCTTTTACACGCTCTATATTGATCTCTTTCATGTTCAAGTCTTTAGTTAGCAACTCCATGCTGATAAATCCCCAAACTGGTGTCTCCAAATCAGATGTCTTTAATGAGTTCTAGGCCAGTATCTTCAATGTGCATTGAAAATGTCTACATAAACTTCCCAAAGAGCACCTCACACTCAATAAGCCCCTAAATTTTTACTCTTGTGATTTAAAAGCAAAACTTTTTTTCCTTTATTTCGTATCTACCGATGTCACCAATCACACAATCTAGAAATTTCATGGGAAATTCAAATAAAATCTATCAGAAAAAAGTTCCTAGAAGTATAACTGTGTTTTGCAAACCGGTTAGGTCTTAGTTAGCAAGGTCTCAGTGTACAAGTACACAAAAGTTAATCATATTCCTATATATCAACAATGAACATTTATAATTTGAAATAAAACAATACCATATATAATGACACCAAAAAATTAAGCACTAGTCAAATATGTGCAGGATCTGTACCCACTTTAAAGATTTATTAAAAATGGCATAGTATCTAAAAAGGATAGAAAAATACATCAGTGGAACAGACAGCTCAGACATAAACAGACCCACACTGACATTTAACTGATATTTGAAAAAGTACAAAGGTAGTACAATGGAGAGCAAAAGTTTTGTCTCTTCAACAGATGGTGCTGAAACAATTAAGTCTCCAAAAATAAAATATAATAAACTGATGCATCCTCACAACTCATTCAAAATTCCACTCAGTATAAAACTACGAAATTTCTAAAAGAACACATTGGAGAGAATCTACATGATCTTGGACTGTGTTATGAATTTTCAGATTAAAAAATAATCATGACCCATGAAAATAATTGATATATTAGACATTATCATATTAGAAACCCATACTCTATTAAAAGAATAAAAAGACAAGCCCTAGATGGGAAAAAATATTTTTAAATAACATATAATAAAAGATTTATATCCATAACATACAAAGAATTCCTGGAGCTCAATAATAATTAAACACCCAATTAAAATGCTGGGCAAAAAATCTGAACAGAAACACATACTCATATAGTGTGAGAAGCTCTGTGGACTCTGAAACAAGCATACTTTGTGAAAATTATTTAAAGAAACAATCATGTAATGTCTCTGGAAATTGTTCTAGGGGCATACAGCAAATGAATAAATGTTTATGCAAGCAAATCTACTCAAACTTGGTTAAGAACAGAGTCTGTGGTATTTGAACCATGTTTCACTTCTTCCACTTTGGAAATGTTCATCTATGGATGCGGGGGTCCCCTCCCCCAGGTCCCAGTCAAGAACCAAAATGTCACCTGAGGAGGTACAGGCCACAGGCATTTCTTATCCACCCCAGCTACATGTTGCAGAGGCTGAACTCAGGATGGGTGCAGCCAAGAGGTGAGGAGTTCCCTTCTTCCATCCAGGTTACGCTTGTAGAGTGAGAGCTTACCTCAGGCATGAGAGGCCAGAATACTAGGGACCCGAACACCATCATCCCAGCTCACTCATAGGATGAAGAATCCACACACGGAGAGAGATAAACCAAGAGAACCAGAGGCTACTGCCTCAGCCTAGAAAGTTGGTCACAAAATAGGGGTGTCACACCAAGAGAAGCCTGCCTCCGTCCTTGCCACCCAGAGTGGTGGTTCTGAGATTTTGCCCTGGGGGAGAAGGAGGCCATAAAAACAAAGCTCCAAAGCTCTCCTCTAAGGAACTGACCTTATTTAAAATAAAGTGTGGGAAAATTCAAACCTTTAAAAAGCAATGAATATTTTGGTGGTAAGCAATTAAGAGGAGGCTATAGCTTCTTGAGAGCACAAGCTAAACCACAGGCCCATTAACTTACAGAAAGAAGTAAAGAAAGAGACAGCTAAGCAGAGTCCTCCTGAAGTCAGAACAGACCTCAGACTGGCTTCAAAGACTAATCCTGAAAATATTTGGATCAAATTATGGAGCAACGGATATCCCAGGTTGTAGCTGAAAACAATAGAGAAATCACCTGCAATTAATGAAGGCTAATAGCTGGGTAAAATATTAACAAAGGCAACAGTTCAACTGAGTGATTAGGGAAAGAAACAGTTGAGAGAGTCCTGCTAAAGTCACTGTCATCCCAGGTGAATATGCACATGCCTAAGGAGTGACATTGGAGGCTTCATATTGTGAGAGAAATAGCACTAAACTACTATGACCCATTGCAAAAGAATGACAATGGACCCCTACTTCACAATATATAGAAAAATAACTTCACCCAGCAAATGCACTACTAGATATTTACCCAAAGGATACAAAAACACTGATTCAAAGGGATACATACATCCCAATATTTATAGCAGTATTATCAGCAATAGCCAAGTTATGGAAAGAGCCCAAGTGTCCATCGTTGACAGATAAATGAAGAAGATGTGGTATATGATGAAATATACATATAAGGAAATATTACTCAGCCATCAAAAAGAATGAAATCTTGCTATTTGCAATGACATGGATGATCTAGGGTGTATCATGCTAAGCGAAATAGAGAAAAGACAAATACCGGATGATTTCACTCATGTGGAATTTAAAAAACAAAACAGATGAACAAAGAACAGAGAAAAAACATAGAGAGGGAAGCAAACCGTAAGAAAGACTCTTAACTATAGAGAACAAACTGAGGGTTGATGGAGGGAGTGGGGCACGGGATGGGCTAAATGGGTGATGGGGATTAAGAAGGTCACTTGTTGGGATGAGCACTGGGTGTTATATGTGACTCACTAAATTCTCTACCTGAAACCAATTTTACCATATATGTTAACTAACTAGAATTTAAATAAAAACTTGAAATAAAAAAAAACTTCAAATCGATCATAGACATAAATGAAAAAATTATAAAATATGTAGTAGCTCCAGAAGGGCGGGCTGGGTGGGCGGAGGGGGCGGGTTCGGAGGGAGGGAAAGGGGGAGGGCGGCACGGACCGTGGCGGGGTTGGGGTAGGATAGGCGGGTGGGGGGGCGCGGGCAGGACGGCACCCCATCTGGGCAGGCGTGCCCTCCCTAGGTCCTGTGCCTCGGGCCCTCATCCCCCGAGCCCCTAGCCATTCCCTTGGGCCACCCCTAGTGCCCAATTAAACAAGGTTTAAATTATCACGACCTTGGAGTAGGCAATGGCTTCTTAATATAATACCACAAGAAAACAAACAACCAAAGTAAAAAAGACAAATTGAAATTCATCAAAATTTAAAACTTTTTTGCTTTAATGGATACCATGAAGAAAGTGAAAAGGCAGCCCACAGAATAGGAGAAAATATTTACAAATCATATATCTAATAAGGGATTTATATAAAAAATCAATCAAGAACATTTACAATTCAATAATAAAAAGACAAATAGCCCAAAGTTAAAAATGTACAAAGGACCTAGATAGACATTTATCCAAAGAAGATCTGTCATTGGCCAAGAGGGCACATGAAAGGATGCTTAAAACATCATTTGCCATCTGGAAAATGTAAATCAATATAATGGAATGTTATTTGACAATAAAAAGAATGCATTACTGGTAATGTGTTACAGCATAAATGAACCTTAAAAGATTTATATTAAGTGAAAGAAACCAATCACAAAAACCACATATTATATGATTTCATTTATATGAAATATCCAGAATTAGGCAAAAATATAGAGACAAAAAGTAAGTTAGAGGTTTTCCAGGTCTGGAAGTTTAGTAGAAATGGTGGGGAAGGGTGAGTGCTAGAGGGTATGGGATTTCTGGCATGATGACACTGTTCTAAAATTGATTGTGTAGTTAGTTTTGTAATTCTGGGGATATACCAAAAGAAAAAAAATTGAATTGTGCATCTTAAATGGGTGAATTTTATGGTATATGAATTACATTTCCATAAAGCTTTTACCTCACCAAAAAAAAAGATTTGAACAGATGTATTGCCAAAGCTACATGGCAGAAGAAAAATGTTCAGTATAATTTGTCATTTAAAAAATGCAAACTAAAACTATAGTGAAATACCCACTAGAATTGCAAACAAACAGAAACAAACAATACCAAATCTTTGCAAGGATGCAAAAAAACAGGAATTTTCACTCATTATTGATGGGAATGTAACATGGTATGGCCACATTGGATGATAGTGTGGCAATTTTTTATAAAGTTAACCATGATATCCAGGATTTACCATATGGCCCAGCTCTATACTGTCTATGCTTATAGATAATTATCCAAGTGAATGGAAACCTAGGTTCAAACAAAAATCTGTATGTGAGTGTTTATAGTAACTTATTCATAATCAACAAAAACTTGATGCTATGGTATGAAAGTTTATGCCTCCCTCAAAATTCATATTTTGAAATCCTAATGCCCATTGTGATGCTATTAGGAGTGGGCACTTGGGCGCCTGGTGGCTCTGTCAGTTAAGCATCTGCCTTCAGCTCAGGTCATGATCTCAGGGTCCTGGGATCAAGTCCCGCATCAGGCTCCCTGCTCAGCAGGGAGTCTGCTTCTCTCTCCCTCTACCCCTCCCCCTGCTTGTGCGCTCGCTTTCTATCTCTGTCTCTCTCTCAAATAAATAAATGATTAAAAAAAAAGAAGTGGGGCCTTTGCAAATGATCAGGTTATGACAGTGGAGCCTTCATGAATAAAATTAGTGCCCTTATAAAAGAGACCCTAGAAAGACCCCTCATCCCTTCCACCATCTGAATGTATAACAAGAAGTTTGTGACCTGGAAGAGAGCCGTTACCTAACCATGCTGGTTTCCTGATTACAGACTTCCAGCCTCCAGAGCTGTAACAAATAAATCCTATTGTTCATAAACCACCTAGTCTGTGGTACTTTGTTACAGCAGCATGAATGTACTAAGTCATTGGACATAAAAAAAAATATGCTTCACTATGTGACTGGGTAAATAAACCGTGGTATGTTGATATTCAGCAATAATTGGGGGAAGAAAAAAAGAAACAAGCTACCAAGTCCTACAACAACATAGATGAATCTTCAATGTATTATTCTAAATGAAGCCAAGCCCACAGGGTTGCATGCTGTATAACTCCACTCATACAACATTATTAAAAAAAGATAAAATTATAAAGATGGAAAAAGATTAGCTGTTGCCAGAGGTAAGGGTCAAAGAGGTGTTGAATACAAAAGGATCTTATTTTATAATTTTTAGTGCCATGGTCTAAAGGAGAACACATGACTATGCATTTGTCAAAACCCACAGAACTGTGATCTTTACTATATACAAGTTTAAATAAAATAAACCAGGATTTTGAGTGGATCCCTACACCAAATGAAACTAGCTGTATTATAATTTATGAAATAACCCCAGTGAAGAAGGTGGAGAAAAAGGGACATGACTTAAGTTGCTTTCAGAAAGTGGTGTTTGAAGAGAAATGGTAAGTATGAAGACAAAAAAGAACTTTACATGAACACTATACTCTAATTAGTAAATCTGAACTTCACAGAAGTATGGTTAGCAATTCTAAAATTAATTTACATATGTAGTAGGGTTGAGCAAATATGTAAATAAATTGTATATAATGTCACTGAGCCAGGTTTCTCACTGTCCAAGAAAGACATTATAAATAAACCAGAGATAAGGTTAGCTTGAAACCTGAAGTTCTAGGATAGAGTCAGTGATATCAACATAAACATATATTCATTTTTGAATATATAGAGATAGCTAGACACAAAAAAGCATATAGGTATTTGTGTACACATAAGTTAGCATATTGTTCCTAACTCTGTATCTTGACAGGGCCTGAAAGTAATAACACCCAGTAGCCATGAGAACCCAGATCTTGGTTTCTACATCCTATTTTCCAATAAAAGGTAACCAGGGTTCCTTAGAGAAATGGCTGATTATAAGACTGTGGCAATGAAAATACAAAATGAGCCTCTAGTTTCTTGTAAGCAAGTGTCAGAAAGAAAGGAAGCGGTCTTCAAAGAAAAAACAAAACCCACATTTAGCATCATCATACTTAAAATATGTATCTGTTATCCAAAAACTTCCCTACCTAACCCTCCGACTCTTGTGTTGAATTTTAGTAGTAGGCCTACAAGCAAAAGAGAGGCTACATTACCTCTTCTCAGAAGAGCCATCATTAAAAATGCATCCTCTTGTTTTCTTCTCTTTAGGAATGCCAACTTTAAATCAGTTTCAGTTTTCAAAGCTAAATGAAATCTCACTTCCCAAAGCAATCCATCCATGAATGAATCTTAAACAATATCGATATAATATTCTGGGACATTATTTTCCTCAGAAATTGAATGATACATGATGTAAACCAGTCACTCTTTAGTTAACATACATGAATTTCATTTATTCTTAAAGCTAAAAGAGAACTCTGATGGCAAAGCAGCAGTTTTATTTTGCTTTCCTGATGGTTTTATCTGAGATATAATCAATTATCTATCTTCTGTGTTTGTTTTCTTGAATCTGTCTCAATTCATAAGTTGTTTACCATTGATGTGAGCTCTAAGTCCTGGTTCTAGTCTCAGCTAAGCCAAGACAGCTGTTCAGCCTTATACAAGTCATTAACTGCTGGGAATCAGAGGTCTCCCCTGTAAAATTAGGGGAGCAGAATATATTTCCACTATCCCTAAGATCTAAAAGGTTGTTTTTATTATTATTATTGTACGAGTTAGGACTGATAAATTAGTCAGATCTTTAAATGAAAGTAAATCTGTCTTCTACTTTGGGCCTGTCATTATAATACTGAGTATACCTTGTTGTTTTCAGCCCAGGGTTTTTATTTCAAGATTCTCTTAAGGTAATTAACTGTTTAATTGGTGAAGAGCATGTATAATTCACTAGCTCAAAGTTTGCCAAAAGGCATCAGAAGCAGCTTCCTTAGTACATCCACTATCCCTCTAACATTATCACAGGATTAGCCTCTTCTAGTTGTTTATTCACAGTATTATGACTATTTTTTTCTCATTATTACTCTAAGTTCCATTTATAACTGGCATATGTATGTGATATTATCCATCAATCAAACATGGTCTAATCAAGAATAGATGTACTTTAAATGTGGGATGAGAGAGGGATAAAATATTACGGATGTTGGATCAGAAAGACCACGGACCTGCATGGACTCCTAATTAATCCTCATTTTAAATAGTTTTGTTTCCTTGTAGTTATATTACTTTATTTCTGGGCCCAAAACTCTTTACCTCTAAAATTTTTAATAACCTCTTTTTTGAAAGAGTACTAAAACTTTTAAATGAAATAAAATTTGTAAAATGTATAATGTTTTGAACATAGTCGGTGTTTATCAGGTGGTCACAAAACAATTATTTTTAAAGAATTTTCTAGATTCTATGAGACTTTTTGATTCATGATCTTCCAGATGTCTTATTCATATAAAACCTGGTGATACCAATGAAATGTCAGAGATATCATTTTTAATACTACTTTATAGTCACATCCTATAATTACTCACTAATCTTGCTGAAGATATACTGCTTTCTAGATTATAAGGTACCTAACTCAAAAATAAAAATTTGTCCTCCCACTGAAGAAAATACATGAACCAGCTATTTTTAAACATTGGATAAGAGGAAATTAAAGACTATGATCCCAGGAAAAAGGGAAACAAATGAGAGCACCTCTATAATTGTTCAAACATTATGCTTTAGACATGGTGCAGGGAGGGAAAACCCAAGCAGAATACAGCAATCTCATTAAGTTGAGAAGACAGACTGTACTTGGGAAGCCAGAAGAATCTGCAATTTTTAGGGCAAGAGTACTGGAGAAGAGGGAGTTATTCAGAGGAAGAGCTCCAGAAATCTGTATGGGTTTCCTCATAAGACTTGGCTGAATACTAAGATGCTCATGCATAAGGTAAGAATCCAAGAGGACTCACAAAGAAGATCTACTAAGGAAATTGGGAGTTACAAGCTGAATAATCCCAGAGATTGCACACAAGACTGGAAAACTTTCAACCAGCAAAAGTGGAGAGACCTTGTTAAACACTCAGGACATTCACTGTAGACCTCAGAAGAGTAACACCATAGTTGTAGGACTAGAATGGCCCTAGAGTAAAGACTATTCCAGACTTCCAAAGAAACTTTAAAAAAAGATTCAACAGAATCAAGCTAATCTGAAGTAGTATAACTAACTGCCAAAACCAAAGTAAATACACATTAAAGTATCTCAACAAGGTAATTCCTAATGCTCAACATCTAATTAAAAATTACTAGATATACAAAGAAGCAGTAAAATATTCACCCAAAATGGGGTAGGAAGTAATTAAAGAAACAGATTCATAACAATGTTATGTAACTTTAAAGGAAATGATGAACATAAGTGGAGATATGGAAGCAAATGGAACTTCTAGAACTTAAAATATATGAAATGAAAATTTACTGCATGAAATAAACAGATTAAACCCTACAAAATAATAGACCCAGAAACTGGAAGTCACAGTGATAGAAATCAGCTGACTGAGACACAGGAAGAAAATGCAAAAGTCCAAAAAATATAAATAGAGTCATAGCAAGTTAATGAAACCAAACCAAATGTACTATCGTATGTACAATTAGAATTCCAGAAAGAGGGTGGTAGAAAAATACTTGAAGTAATAAGATAAAATGTTTCAAATTTGATGAGAACAATAAACCTACAGATTGAAGAGGCTTAATTAATCCAAAGAAAGATAAACACAAAGAAAACTACAACAACAACAACAAAACACATCATAATAAATTGCTGATAACCAGGTATAAAGAGAAAATCATAAAAGCATCCGGAGGAAAAGGACACATTCTATACAAGACATTAAATAATTATAATTGAATTATTTCCTGAAACAATGAAAATGAAAAGATAATAAAATGGCATTTTCAAGTCCTAAAAGAAAAAAACATCAAAAAGTACATTATTTCATTTATATAAAATTCTTGAAAAAACAAATCTAATGTATATTGATAGCAAACAGATAGGTGGTAAATGGGGACCTAGTGGGAGGTGGTTTAGACTGGAAAAGAACACAGGGGAGCATTTTAAAGTGGTGGAAATGTTACATACCTTGATTTTGTTTATGCATACTTCTGTCAAAACACAACAAATTATAATTTTAATAATTTATCTTATTAGCTAGATAGATAAATAGGAATAAAGTTAATTTAAAAGCAAAACCAATTCAAAAATGCTTGGAGAAACAACTCACTGGATATAACAATGTGCTCATAATATATTATATACAAACCAAATTAAACTAAATATTCTAAGTGGGCAAAGGAGATTACTGATTAAACAATCATTGAATAAAACAAAGGCATATTTTAAAAGTTGCATTGTGCTAGGTAAAAAAAAAAAAATCAATGCACAGGAGTATTCCAGAAGGGCAGAGTAAGGAGCTTGGCACATACTTTCCCCAGCAAAGCAATAATTTAACTAGTAAAAAACATATAAACAAACATTTAGTCTCTGAAAAGTCCTCAGAACATACAGTGATGGAGAAACATTCATTTAGGAAAATCTATTAAATCTCAGTAAGAACATCCAGAGTCTGTAACATCTGAGCTATGACTAATTTCCTTACCCCCACCCACAATACCGCGTATGGAAACTTCCTTGACATTCTATTCTGGGCAGGTTTGACCAAGAAGATGGGAGCTTGCTTTCCCCCAAGCTCCTAGGCTATGGTTATAGTTTTACCCCAGAAGGAATGGCTGTCTATGTTTCTCTTATTCTTCAGCTCTGGGTTGCACAGGCTCTATTTCAGGTGGATATAACTGAGAGAACCAGGCTCCCTTCCTCCATCCAGCCTTCACTCATAGGACAGAAGCTTTATCCCACGTGCAGTAATCTGAAAATAGGGGAACCTGTATCAGCTCTCCTCAGTTCACTCTTATAGCAGAAGTTCTTTCTTCTTATGGCCTGCCTGAACCTTAAGCAAAAACCCTGTACCACTGCATCAGAACTGGGTATAAGGACTCATTTTTTTTCCTTTGAGTGACATCCCAGCTCTGAGTGAGCCCTGAGGGAAAGTTTCAGCTGTTGGGCCCACTTAGAGCTGGGATGTCACTCAAGGAAAAAAAAAAATGGTCCTTATACCCAGTTCTGATGCAGTAGTACAGGGTTTTTGCTTAAGGTTCAGGCAGGCCATAAGAAGAAAGAGCTCTGGGGCACCTGGGTGGCTCAGTCATTAAGCGTCTGCCTTCGGCTCAGGTCATGATCCCAGGGTCCTGGGATCGAGGCCCACATCAGGCTCCCTGCTCAGCGGGAAGCCTGCTTCTCCCTCTCCCACTCCTGCTGCTTGTGTTCCTGCTCCCACTGTCTCTCTCTGTCAAATAAATAAATAAAATCTTTAAAATAAATAAATAAATAAATAAATAAATAAATAAATAAATAATAAATAAAAGAAAGAGTTCTGCAGTTCTACCAAAAGACACTAACTTTATACAAAATGCAGTAGAGAAGTCTATGGCTAAAGGCATTATTGAAAACAATGGAAATCTTTCTGGAGAGCAATTAAGAGCAGAGTGGTAGCTCCATGATACAAGCTAAAAGATGGAGCAGCCAGACGTTTAATAGTAAGAACTAGAAAAAGAGAAATCCAAGAATTTTCCTGAGATCACAATCAGCTGTGAGAGGCTGGGAAGGCTGTACCCATGCACTAGGGTGCACGCACTCATAAGCAATCGGAGAAGGATGTGGGGCAGATCTGAAAGCATTCCCAAGCTGTGCGGGCGTGTGTACACACACACATACACACACACACACACATCAGAAGGCTCACCAGCACACAGGGGCTTAAGAACAACCTTTGACCAACACTGACTAAACAATAAGCTACTTTGACCCAGAATGATTCCTGGTAAATTGGTATTAAAAATAAAATCACACTCATCCCTAGCATTCTGGAAGACTGTGTACATACCCAAGGCTATATACACTGTCAGAAGAAATAAGAGGGTGCCTGGGTGGCTCAGTTGGTTAAGCGACTGCCTTCGGCTCAGGTCATGATCCCGGAGTCCTGGGATCGAGTCCCACATCGGGCTCCCGGCTCAGCAGGGAGCCTGCTTCTCCCTCTGACCCTCTCCCCTCTCATGCTGTTTCTCTCTCGCTCGCTCTCTAATAAATAAAATCTTTAAAAAAAAAAAAAGAAGAAGAAATAAGAGAGAGAACCTCCATGCTATTAGCTGCAAGATGAACATGGGACATAAGAACCTAAACTTCTTGAACTGTGGTGATAGCAGCCTTTAAGCCACATACACATTAAGAGCAAGCAGTAAAAATCTAATTCGCTACCTGGAATTAAGCACAATCTTTGATCAATAAGTGGCTATTGCAACCCAGGGAAGACCCCCTTAGGTAGCCAGTAAGAGGGGTGGGAAATATGAGCAGGAATTTCAGACACTACACACTATAGAAAAATAAAAACAAGGAGAAAAATATGAGTGGAGCCATCAGAGACTGTACATGGCAGAGAAAATACACTGTAAAATTAGATCAGCCAAGCCACTAAACAAACGAACGAATGGCCAAGCAAATAATAATAACAACCTCTGGGTAGGAGATCAATATCCAGAGTTTCTACAATATATTATCAGACACAACCAGCTTCATAAATGACAACAAAAAACTGTGAGACATGCATACAGACAAGAAAGTGTGATACATACACGGAGCAATGCAAGGGACACAGGTAACAGACATGTTAGACAAAAGCTTCAAAGCAGCCATTATAAATATGTTCAAAGGACTTAAGAAAAACCAGCCTAAAAGAAGAGAAATACAAGGTCTCAGCAAATAGAGCATATCAATAAAGAGGTAGACGTTAAAATAAAAAGCTCTGATTGGAAATTCTAAAGTTGAAAGTATAATAAGCAAAATTAAAAATTTACTACAGGACTTACCAGAAAACATGAGCTGGCCAGAGAATGAATTTGAAAACTCGAGGATAGATTAATAGAAATGGTACAATCTGAAGAAGAGAGAGAAGAATAATGACTAAAAATAAACAGGATCTCAGAAAATGTGGGACACCGTAATTGCATAAACAAACATGTAATGGGAAACCAGAAAGAAAGGAGAAAAATGAACAGAAAAAAAGTATTTAAAGAAATGATGGCTGAATACCCAACTTTTACAACAACATGGATGGGACTGGAGGAGAGTATGCTAAGTGAAATAAGTCAAGCAGAGAAAGTCAGTTATCATATGGTTTCACTTATTTGTGGCACATAAGGAATAGCATGGAGGACATTAGGAGAAGGAAGGGAAACATGAAGGGGGGCGGAATCGGAGGGGGAGACAAACCATGAAAGACTACGGACTCTGAGAAACAAACTGAGGGCTCTAGAGGGGAGGGGGTGGGGGGATGGGTTAGCCCAGCGATGGGTATTAAAGAGGCCACGTACTGCACGGAGCACTGGGTGTTATATGCAAACAATGAATCATGGAACACTACATCAAAAAAGAAAAGAAATGATGGCTGAAAACTTCCCCAAATGTAATGAAGTATATATCTACACATTCAATAAGCTCAACAAATCTGAGTAGAATAAACATTTAGAGATACTCACCCCGACACACTGTTGCCAAACTGTTGGATGAAAAAGGTGGGAAGACCTTGAAAGCAGCAGGAGAAAAAGAACTCATTAAATACCAGGATACCTCAATAAGGTTAAGAGATAACTTTTAATCAGAAACAATGAAGCCATAAAGTAATGATATATTTGAAGTGGGTAAAGTTAATAATTGTCAAACAAGATTCTTATATTCAGCAAAGCTATTTTTAAAAATAAAGGTTAGTCAGAGAAAGACAGATACCATATGACTTCATGGAATTTAAGAAACAAAACAAACGAACATATAGGAAGGGGAAGAAAGAGAGAGAGAGAAAAAGAAACAAACCATAAGAGACTCTTAAAGAAAGTAGCATCAGATGACATGATCTCATATTTAGACAATTCTAAGATATCCACTATAAAACAATTAAAGCTAATAAAGTTATGAAGCAAAGTTTCAGGATGTAATATCAAAACAAAAAATCAATACAACTTCTAAATATTAACAAATTGAGCAATACAAATATGAAATTAAATATGTAATTCACAATAGTATCAAAAAGCATAACACCATAATATACTGAACAATAGAATTGCAAGACTTATATACTGAAAATTATAAAATATTTTGAAAGAAATTAAAGGTCCACATAAGTAGAGAGACACTCTCTCATCATGGATTAGAAGACTTAATATTGTTAAAATAGTCATGTTCCCCAAATTGATCAATAGATTTAACACAATCCTAACAAACTCCTAGGTGAATTTTTTTACAGAGTTTGAAAAGATAATTTTAAAATTCATATGGAAATGTGAAGAACAAAGAACAGCCAAAATAATGTTGACAAGAATAACAAAGTTGGGGCACTTACACTTCTTGATTTTAAAACTTACTGGGAAGCTACAGCAATCAAGACTGTGCAGTGCTGGCATAAGGATAGACACACACATCGATGGGCTAGAACTAAGAATCCAGAAATAAACACCGTCATTTGTGGTCAATTGATTTGCAACAAAGATGGTAAGACAACTCAAAGGGGAAAAAATAGTCTTGCCAATAAATGGTGCTGCAACAACTAGATGTCCACTTTTTTTTTTTTTTAGATATCAGCTTTTAAAAGAAGAGAGTTGGACAAAAAAAAGAATAAATCTGGACACCTATCACACACTATACATAAAAGTTAACTCCAAATGTATCATAGACATACATATAAGAGCCAGAGCTATAAAACTTTTAGAAGACATAGGATTCAATACTGATGACCATGGGGTAAGCAATGATTTCTTAAATATGAACCAAAAATATAAGCAACTAAAGAAAAAAATAGATAAATTGATTTCATCAAAATTAAACATATTTTTGCTTCAGAAAGAAGTATCAGGAAAATAACTAGACAAACGACAAAATGGCAGAAGACACCTGAAGATCATATATTTGATAAGGGACTTGTATATAAAATAAATTGAGAATTCTTACTACTCAAAAATAAAAGGACAACCCAATTTTTTAAATGGTCAAAAGCTCTGGACAGACATTTATCCAAAGATGACATAAAAATGACCAATAGGCACAAGAAAAGCTATTCAACATCTCTAGCCAACAAGGAAATGCAAATCAAAACCACAATGAGATACCATTTCACACTTACTAGGGTCACTATAATAAAGAAGATGAACCATAGCAAGAGTTGGCAAAGATAAGGAGAAATTGGAAACCTCATATACTGCTGATAGAAAATATAAAATGATAAAGTCACTTTGGAAAACAGTTTGGCAGTTCCTCAAAATGTTAAACATTAGCTACCATATGACCCAGCAATTGCACTCCTAGGTATATACTCCCCACCAAAATCAAAACAGATGTCCACATGGGATCATATGCATCAGTGTTCATAATGTTTACAATAACCAAAATTGGGGATGACCCAAATATCTCCAACTAATGAATAAATAAGATATGCTATATCCATACAAAGAAGTATCACTTCACAATAAAAAGGAATGAAATTTGAATACATGCTACAACATGGATAAATCTTCAAAATATTATATTGAGAGAAAGAAGCCTATTACAAAAGGTCACATAAGGCATGATTCCATTTATATGAAATGTTCACATAAGCAGAAAAAGTATTAGTGTCTGCCTAGTTTTGATGGGAGGAGGGGATGAAGAGTGACTATTAATGTATACAGGTATCTTTTGAGGAGACAAAAATATTCTAAAATTGGATTGTGGGGGTGACTACACAATCCTGAGAATATACTGATATACTAAATATTCTAAATATACTAAAAACTGAATTGTACACTTTAAGTTGGTGGATTGCATGGTATGTGCATTGTATCTCAATAGCTGTTAAAAATAATGTGCAAATATATCCTAATTTTTCATCTATTTATACATTACCTCTAAAAGTGGCACCATGTCAGGATCATCTCTAATATTTGTGAGCCTGGGACAGGAGTAAAAATGTAGTTCCATAAACCATATATCCAAATTTTTTAAAAGTTATACATTGAGTGAACAAAACTGTTAGTTACAATACATTCTTTCCTCCTGCCTTGACAAATGTACCACCAAAACGACAAGTATATTTAAAAATATATAAAACAGTGATATTGCATATTGAAAGTGAATAAAATATAAAAGATGACATAATTAAAGTATTATTAAATTTCTCTGGATTTTCTAATGGAGCAACAATGTTTGCATGAGTAATAAAATGATTACATATACAACTCATAAATTTTTGTATGTTGACACCATAAAATGTACTTGCCTTCATTTCTGCAAAATTACCAATTACATGGTTATAAATAAGATACTCACATCATTTGTGTTCTAGCTACAATAATGGTTTAAAGAATTAAAAATAAAATGCAATAATATTAAAATGTACAGAATTTGAATTCATTTTTGTCAAAAACTATAAAGTATATATTATTTTTGTTTTCAAAAATCATTATTTTTCTTCTGAAATGTACAAAGTATTTAAAATAAAAGGCAGAAGTCAAGCTATTATTTACTTTATAATTTTATTTCTAAATTATATAAATAAAACTGAAATTTTAAGTCATATTTTGAAAATTTACTAAAAATTTATTAAATATATTTTAAATAAAATTCTTTGAAATTCTAGCATCCCATACCTACTTAGTGGTCAAAGTGAAGTCACTTAGGGTTACAGATGCATTGCACAAGGGCTGACTCCAAATTTCAAGTGACAGAGCTCTTGTTATATTCATGAACAAAGTTTTTGTGTGTGTCCATGTTATATTGATCCCACTAAAGAATACCCCTCTTGCCTGTGTCTAAGGGCAATACAAAATAATTATATTTATGGGTCATTGTATCCGTCTTCAATAGCTACTGTAACAAATGATCATAAACACGGTAGCTAAAGGCAGCACAAATTAGAGTTGTGTAACTAAGTCTCACACTGACTGATATCACTGGGCTAAAATCAAGGTATTGCCAGAGCAACATTCCTCCTGGAGGCCCTAGGAGGAAAACCTTTTCCTTGCTTTTTCTACTTTCTAGAGACTGCCCGAATTTCTCGGCCCTTGGCCCACCTTCCTGCATCTCCACAATAAGCGGCACAGCATCTCTCTAACCCTGCTTCTGTCATTACACTTTTCTCTGATCTTCACTGCTTCTCTCTTTCATTTTTAAGGAGTCCCATGACATTGTTAACCGCATAAACCAGGATAATCTCCCTATCTTAAGGTCAACTGATTAGTACCTTAATTCCATCTGCAACTTAATTCTCACTTGCCATTTAGCCTAATAAACTCACAGATTCCAGTGTTTAGGGTGTGGACTTAACTGGTGGAGCCATTATTCTGTCTACCACCGACAGGGTAAGCTAAATTATGCTGTGATAACAAATGAACGAAAATTCCAAAATTTTAGTGACTTATAATAACAAAGATGTATTTCCTAGTTTGGCTGCATGTCCCTCTCGAGTCAGCAGGGAGTCTTTGCTCACCGTATTTCATAAGAGACCCAGGCTGAAGGAGCGGCCGCCATCTTGAACATAGCTAACTGATGTGCCAGACAGAATAAAGAACTCTCGTGGAACACCCACTCGCAATTCAGTGCTTGGTCCATAAAGCAACATATGTCACATCTGCTCAGAACTCACTGTTCAGAACTTGTCTCTTGAGTCCACCCAACCTCGGGGTATTCAGCCAAGATAATCTTATTTTGTGCCTTAACAGGGAAAATCTGTAAGCATTTGGGGAACAACATTAGGAACCATCATCCACTTGTTACATATGCAAATGCTAGATAAATAGAATAAAATGTAATTGATAGCTGAGCTTACAAAAATGAAAGTGAAAGCCTCGAAGCCAGAAATGAAATCCAGAATCACGAAAATGGGAGTTATTGCTGCAACTACTTTGAAGATGGGAGAAGGAAGCAGGGAATATTCGTTAGATCCAATTAAAACTGAGGGGCTGATATTTAATAACTTCACGGGGAGGTAAGAGAGGGACAAAAGAAAGAGGAGGGCAAAGGAGGTGAGATTTGTGCACTAATCCAGAATCCCTAAAACGATGTACCATTTACAAAAGAACCAGGGGAAAATTCTATTCACTGAAAAAGAAAAATCATGTTTCTACCCATGCTCTAGAGGGGGAGGTAGAAGTGTCCCTGAAAAGATCCAGCCGTGTGTTAAATTCCCCCACTCTAAATATGGATTTGCTTTTTTCTCCTTTTATTGCTATATATTTTTGTTTTATATGTTTTAAGGTTCTTTTGTTAGGCCCATGCATATAAAAATTTATATCATGATGTTGTGTTGATCCTGTCATCATTATCAAATGTTTCTTCTTATGTTTAGTAATACTTCCTGTCTTAAAGATTGCATTGTTTGATATTAATATAGCTACAGCAACATCTTAGGTTAGTGTGTATTTAATACCTCTTTTACTATATTTTCCACCTTTCTTTAACCTTAGATTTTAATTTTGTGCCTTTTAAGCCACATGTACTTTTAATGTACTTTTGCAATTAGAATATCTACCAAATACTTGTGTGTGAAAAAAGGACACCATTACCACATTAAAAACCAAGCCACAGACTGAGAGACATTATTACAATATATATCATAGGCAATATATAGAAGTCCTACAAATAAAAAAAGAAACAGACAAATACCCTCATGGGAAAATGAGCGAAGTACATGAACAGGTAATGTATTGAAGATGTAACGCAAATGGCCAACAAGAAAAAGTTGAGAAGCTTCCGTAGTTATCAGAGAAATGTAGATTAAACCCGCTTTGAAATACCATTGCACAACTGTCAGATTGGCATTTATTTTTAAAACTCTGGTAACTCCAAGGGGCTGGTGCAGACGTAGAGAAACAGAAAAACATATATAGTGCTGATGGAGCTTAAATTGGTACAATTACTTTGGAAAGCAATGTGAAAACACAAAAGTAATTTGTAGGTGTGCATCCCCTGGAAAATAATTCCACCTTGTTACCCATCCTAGAGAAATTTTAAGGTATTCCTAAGGAAGCATGGAATAGGGTTTTCACTATTTAATCCATAATACTTTGAAATTTGGAACAAACTAATTGCCTATCAGTACGGAAGTAAACAATGGATAAATAAATAGAATACAATAGTTGAAAATTTTAAAACTGCACCAAAGCACATCAATGCATCAACATGGATAAAATCTCAAAATACAACATTATAAATGAAAGAAAAATAAGTTCCAAAAGCATTAGGGCCATATGACATTATGTATGTATGGTTTTCAAACACCCAAGACAATTCTTCATATTGTCTAAAAATACATATATATGTTGTCAAAGTATGGAATTGAATACATACCAACTGAAGACAACTGATTGAATGTGGGAATGAATAAGGGTCAGAAATTAAGGTTGGGCTTCAGCTGTGTCTACAAATCTTCATTATTTATTTTTTGGAATGAGAAGGCACCTCAAGCAAATTTAGCAAATCAAGAGCAACTTTAAAATTTTAATGAGGCGCCCATGGACATGAGGATTATTATTTTATTTACTGTTTTCAAATGTTTGAAATATTTTGATTAAATAGTTCTTTAAAAAATAAAATGTTTCTTAGCATTATGGGTCTTCATAATAAAGTACACATATAGAATAGATCAGTTTTTCAGCTTATGTAGCAGAGACAACAATAGATATAAAAATAAATTTCAAATCTAACAGTAAAAATAAATGAACCCTATTTCTAAATTTCATATCCATCCTACTGCTATTTCAGAGATAGTTCCCATGAATGTTTATGTTCTCATGGTGCAAATAAATGTACAAGTAGATATTTAAACAAATAATATAAAGAGACAAGATAAAAACTGGCTCAACTTAAAAGAAGTAAGGGCATTCAGGCACTAAAACTAAAAAGATTGCCTTCATTAGGCAACAAATTTGCCTTAAAGATTTTTAGCCACTGATACAACTTGGAATATAGACACTGTTGGATAGATTCTGTTTTAGGAACACAGGAAGACTGAAAATCTACAGAAACAATTTTTTTCCTAAAATTCAAGGGGACTTTATCTCATGGTTTTTCTTACCTAAATCATTAAGCAACCTAACAATACTTACAACCGCAGTTTTTTAAAAGCTATAGAAAGACTGTTTGGCAAAATGCTTCTTTTGTAGACTTAATCCTATAACTAAGGTCTTTGTGATTACAAATATTTCATCTTCCCCTTACAAGGTTTTTCCCATTCCCTTACTTAAAAGCCATCTAAATGTTATAGAATTTTCCAGGAATGAGTTAAGGATCTCTCCTGTGAGTTTCCATAGAATGCTATACCTTCCTAATCACAGCATTTTCCACACTGTAATTCCCTACGTACTTGTGGGCATTTGCCCCAATCTCAGATCATACTCAGATTGGTCACCCTTTTATATCAGTACCTAACACAGCACCAGTCATCAAATTTGTGCTCAAATATTCATTGGTTCATAGTTTCGTCCATTCATATAGTCTCATTAGACTATAGTCTCCATTTCCTTTTTTTTTCAGTTTCTACTGGTTCTGGAGGGAAACCAGTACAGTGGTAATATAGAGAAATAAAAACAGTAAAATAAATGAATAAATAAGTATAACCAGTTATTTTGTGGCCCACATTGTCCTCTCCTTTACCTTTTGCCTTCTGGCTATTTCTTATATTTGATTGGAGTAGATAAGAAGTGGGGTCCAGATCCCAAACCAAAGCAATATTCGTGGGGTACACATCTGGGAACTTCCAGAAGTATCCACTTCAGCATACAATGACACATACACATCCAAAGAAAAATAAAGTTATTTCTATGCATAGAGGCCCACACAAAATCTACTTCAAGAATAGTCAGATTATTAATGAAGTAGGTTTTTATTTGATTGGGTTGCCTAGAATTGAACCACAACCATTTTCTATTTCAAATACGAAGGCAGAGACTTGTACTTACTACATATGCACGTTTTCAGTAGGGTATTCCAGAAGTTGCTGAGATAGCAGAAACCACAGGAGTTTCTGCAGAGTAATCAGGCATAGGCCAGAGAAGTGCGTTCTTTGGGAGTCATCAGGAGATAAGGCTTGAACAGCCAGCACACACTTTCATACCCTCAGGAGCGTGAACTGTTGTAAAACTTTGTCAGGCAAGTACTCTCCGGTCTCAGGGCACATGGCCAAATGCAGCAGGATTCTGACTCAGCAACAGTGTGAGAAAAGTACACTTTTTCCTGATTCGGGCCCCCACGTCAAAATCTGGACAGTCCTGTAGGACAAGACCAGCAATTTCAGTGGCATATGTCTAAGTGAATTCTGATCTTTCAAATACCAGTTAGAGTTTAGGGCAACATCAGTAGAAATCTAACCTCTCAAGGACGTGTGCATAGGAAAGCAGATGGCTTGCAACAGACTGTTTAATCCCAAATCAAATAACAGAATCAGCACTTCAGGATGACTGCTTATATAGACACTTTTGTCAGATAATGTGGCTGAGAGCTATACTTCCCACACAGTGAGCCCCATCAAGCGTTTGTGACACACTGATTGATCAGTGGCAAATTCATTAAGCTTACACGGCAAACAGTGAGCTGTAGACTGCATAGTAAACACTGTCCCAGACTGACAGGAATTTACATAAAAAGATGACAAGACATTAAGCTTTTGGTATATAAAGCCCTTTTTGTTGTTTGTTGCCTCATTTTTTCATATAGACTGCAGGAAGATGGAAGAAAGCTTGACAGTGAAGCCTGAAGGTGGGAAATATCCCTTCTTGCTTTAGCACAATTGAGAAAGATTTCCATAAAGACAGCAGTGAAAATGTTTCCAAATTAGCCACTTCTGGTATAAATCATCTGTATAAATCTTTCCATCAGGGGAAATAAGTCACTGACAAAGCTGTTCCTAGGAGGTGAGGCTTTCTTTGGGTTTCTGGAATGGTGGTTATGGTTCACTGGAATCTCTACATTTTTTAAATTAAGGCAATCCCAGACTTTGCTCTTCTTTTTAAGGGAAAATGTAAATAGAGGAAGGTGATAGCATAGAATCACTTCCCAAAATGTGCCCTCCGTGTTATACTAAAAAAAAAAAAAAAAAAAAAATTAAAAAGAGTAGGAGTGATTATATGTCAAAAGAATTTAAGAAATATTGTCTTAAAAATGTTAAAAAAGATTCATGTTCCTACAGGACTTCCCATAACTTTGAGTAAGCCGGTGTGAATTTGAGTCTTTAAGAGAAGATATTGTACGCAGTATTTCCCAAGATTATTTGAGCACAGGTGTGTGTGTGTGTGTGTGTGTAAGATCTTGAAAGACTAAAAGTTCCATGGGATGCACTTTTTGAAATGTTGATAATCGTTTGTACCTTTAACAAACAGTGGTTTCTGCTTTTCAATACATTCATTTTGAAGTTAAGCCATTTTCTTTCCTCTGGTTTAGACGTGCCAATAGATACTTGGACTTTACAGCAACCTAGTAGTTGAGATGGAAGAAGAAAGATATGGAGGCAAGAATGTGGAAGATTGCAATAGTTGGAGCAGAAATAAAAGAAAATAAAAGAAAGTAGATTGGGGTCTTGGTGGTGGAAACCAAAAAAGAAGAAACTAGCTTTTCAAACATTATAAAAGAAAGAAATGGCAGGACATAGAAAGGTCCTAGACACAAGGTAGAAAGAGAGATAATCAAAGATGGACTCAAGGTTGTAACCCTGGGTGATAGGAGAGCTGTCGTGCTGCTAGCAATAATGGAAAGTAGAAGAGGAAAAATGATAAGCCTGGACTATTATTATGGCATGTTTTAACTGAAGGGGCACAATGAAGGAGGTTTTTATATGTGAAGGAAAAAAATTCAAAATCAAACACAAATTTATAAAATGTAAAAAAAAAATTAAACATTTCTCAAGCAAGTATCAGATCCATCTAAAACAGAATTTTATTTTTTGTTCAGACATGTATGGCTAATTGATTTGGTTACTGCATAATGTTTTTGTTTTCTCCTTCACCTCTGTTCACTGATATGTTAGTTCTCATCATAACAGTAAGACGCACATACTGTGTATACTACAGAGTAAAGGCATATATGCTTACAATTACATATATACAAATGCAAATACATACCTTTTGTATACATATATAAAAAAAACAACATAAATTTGACCCATACATTCAAGTTGCCCTAGCTGAGAAGGCAAAGGTAGTCTTGGGGAAAAATCTGAAAATTTAGCACTGTCAAAGAGTTTTGATTCAATTTGCTAGTCTAATAGAGATGAGAATGACAAAAAGTCTTTATTCGCTTGAAGAGCCTCAGGGTTTTCAGTACCATTGAAATGCTGTCCTCAACTCAAGTACTTTTCATGTATCAGAGAAGTGGCAAATTTAACAAAGCCTGCACTAATGTTTTGTATTTCTATTCTAAGGAAAATGCTTCAGAAGGTAAACATGAGTATTCAATAATATTGCAACTAGAGACAATAGTAAAGGCTTCTGTTTCATAATATATTGATAAGTAAATCATTTTAAAAGAAGCACACAGTACTGTTGAACACTGAAAGGCTAACCCCAACATAAAATAGAGATTGCTCAAGTACCTTTGTTTATTTTCTGTGATAATATAAAAAACGTTGGCATCCATATGTTTTTGTAAACAGTAGATATTTTGTGTAGATAAGTTAATACTTGAACACAATATGAATAGCAAATCCAAACTATTATTACCGGAGCAATTTTTAACACTATCCAGAGTAATGAATTCCCAAATAACAAAAAGAAAATGAAGGCAGAGTAACAAGTTCTCTTTGAAGTAATTGCAGAGAACCTAAAAGATTCAAGTCCGGAAATTGCGTTTTATGCAAAAAATTGCATCTTTATCATGTCTTTAATAAACGAAACTGCATGTGTCATTTATAAGGGTTGGGTACTGGGGAAATGTCACCTTGCCACAGAATAGTTAAGAGCATGGCCTATATGATTAAGCAGACATTGGTTTAAGTTGTTGCTGTCTGACATATTAGCAGTGTGAATTTGGGCACATTCTTTTACTACATAGTGAAAGGTTTCAGGCTGACACCTTCACTAAGATGGTGATAAGTAGAGACCATAGGAGTTAAATGCCAGTAAATACATATATCTCACATCTTCTTTATCCAGTCATACACTGATGGACATTTAGGTTGTCTTTGTATCTTGGCTACTGTGAATAATGCTGCAGTGATATTCCATTGTATATATGGACCATATTGTCTTTATCCATTCACCTATTGTAGGGCATCTAGGCAGAGAAAGTCAATTATTATATGGTTTCACTTATTTGTAGAACATAAGGAATAACATGGAGGACATTAGGAGAAGGAAGGGAAAAATGAAGGGGGAAAATCAGAGGGGGAGACAAACCAAGAGAGACTATGGGCTCAGGGAAACAAACTGAGGGTTCTAGAGGGGAGGGGGTGGGGGGATGGGTTAGCCTGGTGATGGGTATTAAAGAGGGCACGTACTGCATGGAGCACTGGGTGTTATCCGCAAACAGTGAATCACGGAACACTACATCAGAAACTAATGATGTAATGTAAGGTGACTAACATAACATAAAAAATAATAATAATAAAAGAAAAGAAAAGAAAAAAAATGCTGCAGTGAACATGAGAGTACAGATAATCGCTTTGATGTCTTGTTTTCATTTCCTTTGGATAAATACCCAGAAGTGGGATTGCTGGATCATATGGTAGCTCTATTTTTTAATTTTTTGAAGAACTTCCATACTTTTTTCCATAGTGGCTAATGCAATTTACATTCCCACCAACAGTACATAGGAGTTCCCTTTTCTCCACATCCTTGCCAACACTTTTTATTTCTTGTTTTTTTGATAATAACCATTCTGACAGATATGAGGCAGTGGACCTCGAGGATATTAAGCTAAGTGAAATAAGTCAAACAGAGAAAGACATATACTGTATGAACTCACCCATATGTGAAATCTAAAATACTTGAACTCATAGAGAATACAATGGTGGTTACCAGGGGCTGGGGGGGGTGGGAGAGATGGAAGGACGTTTGTCAGAGTACAAACTTCCAGTTAGAAGATGGATAAGTTCTGAGCATAAAAGGAACAGCATTATGATTATACTTAACAATACCATACTATTTACTTGAAAGTTGCTAAGAGAGTAAATCTTAAATGTTCTCACCCCAGAAAAAGAAATGATAACCATGTGACACGATGGAGATATTAGCTAACACTACAGTGGTAATCACAGTGCAATATATGTGTATCAAATCAACACATTGTACACCTTAAACTTACACAATATTTTGTCAATTATATCTCAAAAGAGCTGGGGAAAAAAAAGAGGCAAGGGTTTCAGTTCTACCCAAACAGCCAGAGACTGATGATTATGCTGTTTTGTCTTCATATAGAGTAAAGACAAAAATATATTATGGACATAGACACTGGCCCCAGACTACTAAGATTTGACTGCTGGCTCTGACATTTGCTCACTTGGTGACCTAGGACAAGTTATTTAACCTCTTTGTAAAATAGGGAAAATAATAGAATTGGCCTCATAAATCTTCCTTGTGTGTGTGTATGCATAAAATGAGTCAATACATAATGAAGTGTTTAGAACAGTGCCCAGAACTTAGTACCTAGTACTTTACTACTGTGTAACAAGGGTCAACACTTGTAGAGACCTTGTGCAAGGTGACTCAACCAGTAAACTGGAGTAAGGGTACAACCTAGGACAAAACCTGCAACTTCAACACATCTGACCTATATTAGGAATTCTCTTAGTTTTGGTACCTATGGCTCCCATGGGCCTCAATTACTTCGTGTATGAATTGAGGGGATTTTATTATCAGATGTAAATGCATGGCATTCCCCACCTAATCCTGCCTTCTGACACCTCACATCCCACCAAAAATATTAACAAACAGTTTTAATCTGTAGAGACACTTTGATGATCTTCAACTGGATCTCCGAATACCTGCCAGCTCAGTCCACTAGGCAGCTGCTAATCATTAGCTTAATAAAGATTTACTAAGTGAAAGTCTCTTGTATTCTTTTATGATATATAAGTGTTTTATTTTAGAACTGTTTAAGATTTACAGAAAAATTGCAAAGGCGGTACAGAGTTCCCATACAATCCACACCCTATTTTCCCTATTATTAGCATAGTACATTAGTATGACACATTTGTTACAATTAATGAGCCAAAATTGATACATTATTAACCAAAGTTTAATTCCTTATATTTTACCTAATGTTCCAGGATATCCCATCCTGGATACTAAATTACATTTGGAAGATATGTCTTCTTAGGTTCCTCAGACTTTACTTGTTTATGACGACCTAGACATTTTGAAAAGTACTGGTCGGTTATTTTGTAGAACCACCCCTAAATGAGGATTCATCTGATCTTTTCCTCATGATTACACAGGGATTTTGTGTTTGAGGGAGAAAGAACACAGAGGTAAAGTGCCATTTTCATAACATCATATCAAGAGTACATACTATCAGCATGATTTATTACTGTTGATATTAATCTTGATTACCTAGCTGAGGTAGTGTTTGTCAGGTTTCTCCACTGTAAAAGTCTTCCTCTTTTCCCTTTGTATAGTCTATTCTTTGAAATGAAGTCACTATGCACAGGCCACATTTAAAAAGTGGGCAGTTAAGCTCCACTTTCTTAAGGGCAGAGTAAGCACAAAAATTATTTGAAATTCTTCTGCTTAAGAATTTTGGCTATTCTCCATTTATTTATTAACTCAATCATTTATTTGTATCATATGGACTCGTGGATATTTATTTTATATTGCAGGTTATAATTCATTCCTACTTAACTTTGTTGCTGAAATTTGCCTTTGGATACTCTTTCTGCTGCATCCTACAGCACATACCCTTGGATATACACCCATCAAATGGGTCCTTTCTTCTTGTCCTTTCTTGGTGTTGTTTTAGACTATTTCCTTACTTTCTTTTGCTACAATATAATCAAGGTTCAATATTTATATTTTCTGTACTAGTCCTAGAATCAGCCCTTTCTCAAAAATCCCCAGGTCCTTATATTGGAGATATGCATTAGAAAACAAGAAGTGGGTGTTAGGTGCATATTAATATTGAGGTGTTATTGCCTCTAGTTCCTCTGAGTTAACAAAGCAAGGGAATAAATATTTGTGTATACTAACCCATGTTTATACAAATATCTATAAATATTTCTCTTTTGCTGCCAGCAAGGTGGGAGACCTCAAGGCTTCCAAGGAATGCCAAGTGCTATACGCCAGTCTGGGCCCCGTCCCGCTCTTCGCCTTCTGGCTACAACTAGTAATGCTCCGGCCTCTCGCAGCCTCCCTACTACCGCTCAGAGAGTCGGGTCTGAGTGCCCGGACCGCTTGGCTGTGGACTTTGGTGGGGCTGGCGCCGCCCAGCAAGGGCTGACTGACAGCTGCCAGTCTGGAGGTGTTCCCCCAGTCGTGCAGACCTTAGCACCTCGTGCTGCTGTCGCTGCTACTGCCCCTCAGGCTGTCGCACCTTACAAATACGCCTCCAGTGTCCGCAGCCCTCACCCTGCCATCCAGCCCTTTCAGGTGCCACAGCCTGCGGTCCACGTGCAGGGGCAGGAGACCCTGACCGCCTCCATGCTGGCCGCAGCACGCCCCCCAGGAGCAGAAGCAGATGCTGGGAGAACGTTTGTTCCCGCTCATCCAAACCATGCATTCAAACCTGGCTGGGAAAATCACGGGCATGCTGCTGGAGATCGACAACTCTGAGCTGGCTGCACATGCTCGAGTCCTCCGAGTCGCTCCGCCCCAAGGTGGATGAAGCTGTGGCGGTTCTGCAGGCTCATCATGCCAAGAAAGAAGCTGCCCAGAAGGTGGGCGCTGTTGCCGCTGCTAGCTCTTAGCCAAGGAAAAAACGATTCAAAAGCCAAATAACCCCTCCTGGAATTCAGCTCAAGGTTTGAAGATTTCTAGCGTGTCCTATGGACCTGAACACCAAGAACCACAAACTGGAAATTTAATAGGTTATTTTGTATCAAAAGGTCAATTATGAAGCACCTAGAATTTTTCAATTAAAAGAATATATTCTCTGGGTTCTACTATGGCCCAGACAGTGTTAACTTTTTTTTTTCTATTGTGGGTTTTGATTTTTCCCCCAGAAATTGGTTTTATTTGATGAACCCAAGTCTTAAGTTTCTCAATAAAGAAAAAAAATCTCCATTAAAAAAAAAAAATCTATCTATAGTATCTATAGTAAGCCAAACGTGAGTTCGTATGATATCTCTAACTCTAAAGCATTACCACATGGATCATTCTAGCCTTTTCTCATTGCTTATCTGTAATCTCTCATTAAAACAATGAGAAACCTAGCTGCCATCATCTGCCATCCATGTACCTAATTATTCAATTCCAGCATATACGTATATCGGTTTCGGGATTGTTGACCTTACCCTCGTAAGACACAACTATATCAACTAGAGTACGGTACTTATGTACACCTGCTTTTGTCTTTTGTCCTACAGACTCCATTTGTTTCCAAAGTTACTTAGTTCACCATCTTTTCTCCGTATATTTCAGTGAAAATGATTTGTACATCCGTAAAACAGTTGAACTGTTTTGGCACTTTCTGCATTCCGTCCATGGATCTCCTGGCCTCTTAAGTGATTTTTTTTTTTTAATTTGTATACATTAAGATTCACTGATATGATGTAAAGATCTTTGGGTTTTGACAAATGTGTAGTGTCATGTAGCCACCATTAGAGTTTCAAACAAAATAGTTTCAGCATCCTAAAAGATACCCTGTGCTTCACAAGTTCAAACCCTGTGCCCTCTGCACCCTGGCAAATACTGATATTTTAATCATCTCTATAGTTTTATCTTTGCCAAATATCACATACTTGGAATCATAGAGTACACAGTCTCTTAAGACTGTTTTCTTTCACTTAACAATATGTATTTACAATTCGTCCATGTCTTTATGTGGCTTGATGACTCATTTCTTTTTATAACTTTTATTGTATGGATGTACGGACAACAAAAAGAAGTAAAAGGCATCCAAATCAGCAAGGAAGAAATCATTATATGGATGTATATACTACAGTATTATCCATTCATCTCTTGAAAGGTATCTTGGTTCTTCCAATTTGGTGTGATTATGATTCCTATAAATATTATTCAGGTTTCCATGTAGACATAAATTTTCAAATCAGTTAGGTGACTACCTAGGAGCATAATTTCTGAATTATCAGATAAAACTATATTTAGCTTTGCAAGAAACTGCCAAACTGTGTTCCAAAGTAGCTGTACTTATTTGCATCCTTACCGTCAATGAGCAAGAATTATTATTGGTCCATGGGTCATCAGAATTTGGTTGTAAGCTTTTAGACTTCAACTATTCTAACAGGGATATAATGGTGTCTCATTGTTTTGATTTTCAAATTCCTAATGACAAACGATGGTAAGCAGCTTTCATGTGATTATTTTTCCATCTGCATATATTCTACATTTTCTCTGTTTTCTATTTCTCCAATTCTACATTTTTTCTGAGTCCCTGTCTGAGTAGTTAAGGAAAGGAAATTATTCAGGTACATTTCAGTTTATTTTATTTTTGAATAAACTTTATTTTTTAGAGCAACTTTAGGTTCACAGCAAAATTGAACAGAAGGTACAGAGATAACCTATATACTCCCTGTTCCCCCCACACATGCAGAGGCTCTCTCATTATCAACATTGCCACCAGAGTGGCACATTTGTCACAACTGATGAACACAAATCAGATCTTTTTAGTGAGATTTCTGTTTAGATCTTTTGATCATTTTTTAATTGTGCTGTTTTCTTATTGCTGAGTTTTAAGAATTCTTTATATATTTTGGGTAATAGTCCTCTATCAGGTATGTGTTTGCAAATACTTTTTCCCAGATTGAGACTTTTCATTCCCTCAAGAGTAGTTTTTGCAAAGTAGGAAATTTTCTTTTTTTTTAAAGATTTTATTTATTTATTCGTGAGAGACAGAGAGAGAGAGAGAGAGAGAGAAGCAGAGGGAGAAGCAGGCTCCCCACTGAGCAGGGAGCTCGATGCAGGACTCGATCCCAGGACCCTGGATCATGACCTGAGCCGAAGGCAGACGCTTAACCATCTGAGCCACCCAGGCGCCCAAGGAAATTTTCTTTTTAATAAAGTACAACTCATCAAGTTTATTTTTTATTCATGGATTATGCTTTTGGTGTTGTATTAAACATTCAAATTCATCAAGATCTAATATTTTTCAAGTAGTTTTATAGTTTTGTATTTTATATTTATTTTATACATTTTGCATTGATTTATGTGAAACATCTGAAGTATGTGTCTAATTTTATTGGTATATAGACATCAAACTCTTCTGGCATCATTTATTGAAAAAGATGATTTTTCCATTGAATTGCCTTTGTTCTTATTCAAAGATCAGGTGAGTATAATTGTGTGGATCTTCTGATCTCTCTAGTATGTTCCGTTGATCCATGTGTCTATTCTTTCGCTAATATCATGCTGTGTTGATTACTGTACCTTTAGAGTAAGTCTTGAATTTTGGTAGTGTGAATCCTCCAACTTTGTTTTCCTTCATCTTTGGTATTGTGCTGGCTCTTCTAGATCATTTGCCTTTCCATGAAAATTTTAGAATCAATTTCTCAATATACAAAAAAAAAAAAAAATAGCTTGTTGGGATTTTGATTGGAATTGTGTGGATCTGTAGATCAAGTTGGGAAGAATTTCATCTTAACAATATTGAGTCTTCTGATCCATGATCAAATACTATCTTTCCTTTTGTTAGTTCTTTTGATTTTTTTCTTTTAGAGTTTTGTAGCTTGACATATAGGTTTGTGCATATTTTGTCAGATTTATTTTTAAATATTCATGGAGGCATTGGTGCTACTGTTGATGTTCTTTTTTAAAATTTCAAATTCCAATACTTCATTTATGGAATGTTTGAAAGTAATTGACTTCTATATATTTACTTTTATATATTAATCCTGTGGCCCTGATAGAGTGGCATATTCATTACTGGAGGTTTTTTTGGGATGTTCTGCATAGACAATAATATCATCTGCAAATTAAGACAGTTTGATTTCTTCCTTAGAGATTCATATACAATTTATTTCCTTTTCTTATCTTATTGCACTAGTAGGATTTCTCGTATGGTGTTAAAGAGAAATACTAAGGGAAGACATTCTGTCCTTGTTACAAATCTTAGGAGGAAACCATACTGTTTTTCACCATTAAGCATGATGTTAGTAGTGGGTTTTTCATAGGTTTTTTTTTTTTTTTTTATCAAGTTAAGGAAATTCCCTTCATTTCCCAGTTTGCTGAAATTTTTTTTTTTTTTACTGTGAATGGGTGATGAATTTTGTCAAATGCCTTTTCTCCATCAATTGATATGATCATATTATTTTTCCCTTAGCTTATTGATATTGTTGATTACACAGATTGATTTCAAATATTGAACCAACCTTGAATATCAGGAATAAATTCCACTTGGTCCTAGTGAATATTGACTTTTATAGAATGAATATTCCATTTAGCAGCAGAATATACATTCTTCTGAGGCTCTCATGAACTATTCTGCAAGATAGACTATATTCTTGGCCATAGAATACAGTTGAACAAATTTAAAAAGATAGAAATGATACAAGATATATTCTCAGACCACAATGGAATTAAACTAGGAATCAATGGCAGAAAGATAGCAGGAAAAATCCTAAAATATTAGTAACCAACATATTTCAGAATAACATCTGGGTCAAATAAGAAGTCTCAAGAGAAAGTGAAGAAATATTTTGAACTAAATATGAATATAACTTATCAAAGTCATGGACTACAACAAAAAACTTGGCTTAGAACTTATAGCCCTAAACACTTATCTTAGAAAAGAATAAAACATTCATATCAATAACCTAAATTCCCACCTTAGAGAAAGAGCAATTGAAACCTAAATCAAGGGGATTTTAAAAGAAAAGAATAATAAAATTAGAGCAGCAGCCAGTGACATCAAAAACAAAAAAAGTAATAGAGTAAATTAACAAAACCCAAGGTTGGTTATCAGACAAATTGATAAATCTTTAATCAATTTAACCAGGGAAAAAAGAGAGTACAGTAGTTTCTCTTTATTCATGGTTTCACTTCCCATGGTTTCTGTTACCCAAGGTCAACTGCAGTCTTTTCTCAAAATATCAATTATATTTCCTTAATTCTTTTAGTGATTGCCCTCAAATTCCAATACACATTTTTAAATAATTTAAATCTATCTTCAAATAAAACTACACAATTCATGTATAGTATGGGTAGCTTGTATAATACCAGTACCTTATAACACAGTATTTCTAATTTCTCCTTCTCATTTTATATAACTTTCCTGTCAATTATTTATCTCTATGCTATAATCAGCCAATATATTATAACTATTATATTACTCTTAGTAAACAGTTATATATTAGAGCAATTAAGACTAAGAAAACTAAAAGTTTTTTTACTACTTTTATTTATTCCTTCTCTGAGACATTCCTTTCTTTGCATAAATCTGAATTTCTGACTTATATAAATTTCCTTCTGCCTAAAGAATTTCTTACATTTCTTGCAGAGATGGTCTGCTGGTAATGAATTTTATCTGTTTTTGTTTGTCTGAAAAAGCCTTGTATCTATTTTACTTTTGAAGTTTAATTTTATTGAATATAAGGTTCTAGGTTAGTGGGCTTTTTTTCAACACTTTAAATATTTCAGTTTACTGTTTTTGTGGCTGAGAAGTCCCCTATAAGTATTATCTTTGTCCCTCTACTTCTTTGTTTTGCTCTGGCTTCTTTTAATATTTTCTCTGTTTTTGGTTTTCTGCAGTTTGAAAATAATATGTCCAGCTGTGTTGTTGAAGTTGCTTGTTTGTTTTATTTTGGTTTGGTTTGTTGTCATTTAACCTGTCCTCTGAGCTTCCAAGATCTGTGATTTCATGTCTGTCAGTAATTTTGGAAAACTCTTGGTCATTATTCCTTTAAATATTTCTTCTTTTTTGTTCTTGCTTTCTTCTGTGTTTAAATTACATGTATGTTATACTTTTTAATATTGTTCTGCAATTCTTGGAAGTTCTGTTCTTTTTCTTCCACCACTCTTTTTTCCTTTTGCATTTCAGACTGAAAAGTTTCTATTGACCTGTCTTTAAATAGCCTTTCTTCACTTCATTGTGTCTAGTCTATTGATGAGTCCATCAAAGAAAAGCATTCTTCATTTCTGCTACATGTTTTTTTTAGCATTTCTTTTTTATCTTTTTTAGAGATTCTATCTCACTTTCATCTCTGCTTTCATTACACCTCTGTTCTTGTATGTTTGTTTTTTCCCATTAAACACCTTAACATGATAATAATTATTATTTTTAAATATCTTGTCTGATGAAAATGTTACTGTAGTTATAGGTGCCAGAGACTCTAAATTCCTGTATCATCTTTGTCTTCTCTCTCTTTTCTTGACTTTGGGCTTCTCTAAGTACTCTTCTTCAGAGAATGTCTGTGCCGTACGGCACTTTTAACTGTAATACACTGTATTTCACAATGATTACTCTTCCACTCTTTCAGTTCTTTCAGCTATAATCCATTGTTATTATACAAGAGTCTTGTTGATGAGGTGATAAGATATGGGGAAGTGACGCATTCTATAATCTTATGATTAAATTTCTGTGTTTAAAAGGCCTGTCTCTTACTGTGACCTTCACAAGTGCTTCTCCAGAGGTACTGCTCTTTTTTTTTTTTTTTTCCTTTCAATATAGGTGAGACAGGAAGGCTAAAGGGGACTAGAGAAACGCCTTTCCCTATCTGGAGTAACCTTCTTATAAAAGTTTTTACTCTTTACCTCTTCCCCTAAGTGACCTGAGGTGACCTCTGAAAATGGTTTGCTATTCACTTGACCCAGAAAACCCTATGAAATCATGTAAATCAAGAGGTTCAAATCTTCATGTTCACTTTAAGAACACACGTGAAACTGCCCAGGCCATCAAGGGTATGCATATGCAAAAAGCCATCTAGTATCTGAAAGACGTCACTTTGCAGAAGCAGTGTGTGCCATTCCGTCACTACAATGGTGGAGTTGGTAGGTGTGCCCAGGCCAAACAGTGGGGCTAGACACAAGGTTGGTGGCCCAAGAATAGTGCTGAATTTTTACTGCCCATGCTTAAAAATGCAGAGAGGAATTCTGAACTTAAGGGTTTAGATGTCGATTCTCTGGTCATGGAGCACATCCAGGTGAACAAAGACCCCAAGATGCGGAGTAGAACATACAGGGCTCATGGTCGGATTAACCCATACGTGAGCTCTCCAGGCCACATCGACATGATCCTTACTGAAAAAGAGCAGATTTTTCCTAAACCAGAAGAGGCGGTTGCACAGAAGAAAAAGATACCCCAGAAGAAACTGAAGAAACAAAAACTTGTGGCCTGGGAGTAAATTCTGCATAGAATAAATGCAAATAAAAATAAAAAGAAAGAAAAAAAAAGGGGGGTTTACCCTTGAAAGTGGCACTTTGTTTCAGTTGCATTTCACAATGATTAAAATTCCCTCGCCTCTACCATAGGTTTAAGGGGATATTTCTCAGCTCTTTATCCTTAGAACCAGGTGGGGTTTTAGAGGTAATAATTCATGAAACTGTGCTCCCCTGCCCCCTGAGACTGTACCCCCAAGGAGTTGCTCACTCTCATGCTTATTCACACTCATCTCCCAGCAATTCATCATTTATGCATACCATTTAAGTGTTTCTAATAGTTATGGCTCCAGTATCTTCTCCTTCAGGTAAACAGATCTCAGCTGTGACTCTCTGCATTCTCTTGTCCCCCCAGATTTTGAGGTGGTGATTTGGCCTGCAAATGTAACTCTCTAGTGGATCCAAGAAAGTGATTGGTTTTCAGTTTGTTCAGCTTTTTTTTTTTTTTTTCTGGTAAGGACAGGAGCAATGGCTTCCAAGCTCTTTACATGTTGGAACTGAAGCTAGAAATCGATGGATATTATTTAGTTAAACATAAACAAGTATGATCTCTAAACTCATGCTTAGCCTAACAAAAGAACATAGATCTTAAAAGGTGCACATATTAATGTGGTAATTTAAAATGGTGACAAGTGCTATAAATGTAAGGAATAGAGTACTATGAAGAATAACAGGTGATTATTTAGATTGGTGTGCAGGGAAGGCTTGTGGGGGGATGAAATAATAAAACTAAGACCTGAAGAATTATTATAAGACCGGGGCGCCTGGGTGGCTCAGTTAGTTAGGCGTCTGCCTTGGGCTCAGGTCATGATCCTGGGGTCCTGGAATCGAGCCCCGCATCAGGAAGCCTGCTTCTCCCTCTCCCAGCTCTACCCCCCCCCACTCTTGCTCTCACTCTCTCTCTCTCTGTCTCAAATAAATAAATAAAATCTTAAAAAAATGAATTAATAAGATTTAGGGTGTGAGGGAACGGTGTGTAAGAAGGCTTAGAGATGGAAAAGAGCTGGACTCAATTATTTGCCTAATTTAGACTAGAGCAAAAGCAGCCATAGTTCTGACTGGGTTTAGAGTAGTGGGCGGCAGTTTGAGCAGGTGTATTAGGCCGTGCCTGTTAAACAGTATTACTCTATGTGCCTACGAGAGCCATTAAAGAGCGTTAAGTAGTTGTAGTGAAATGATCTCCTCAAGTTAGATTTATTCTTGCTACAGTGTGAAAAACTGATTAAAGTGAGGGCAACAGAAATGGAGACACTAATTAAGAAGTCACAGGATTAGTTCAGGAAGTGGATGCTGGTGGCTTCATCCAAATTCATGACAGTACAGAAGGAAAAATAAGTGGACTGTTTCTGGATGCATTTTTGGATATAAAACAACAAGACTGGTAATTACCTTTTAAACAGATTATCAAGGGCCAGTTTCCAGTTCCACATGTAAGGAGCTTGGAAGTCACAACTCCTTCCTACCAATAAGGAAGTGAAAAGCTGAGCAGACTGAAAAATCATCAGCTCTTCCGGGATCTATAAGGGATAAGAGGGCATAGTGAAAGCCTCTGTTCCCAAGATTCAAGATGGAGACAGGAAAACACGGAGTCACGGCTTACTGGAGCAGAGACTCATGAGGGAAAACCTCTGCAGAAACTAGTGCAGGGACAGGAAAACCTGAACTACAATTGATGAACAGCTGGAGGTTCAGTGTGGACAACACTGAGAGTTAAAATCTCCAGGGAGACACATAGAAGGAGTCTCCACATTATTGTGAGAGGTACTTCTAGGAGCTAGACTTTAAGTTCCCACAGTAAATAGTGGAGAAACATCCTTCCATGTTTCCCGTAGGGGAAAGGGAAAGGAGCCATTTTGATTTACACCAGAGCACTCTGTTCTTCTTAACAAGGCCTACACTCAGGAGAAACCAGTTAACCAGAGTCTAACTTTCTGGAGTATTTTTAAAGCCTAACTGACCTGAGAAAAGGGAAATACCCAACTCCAGCCCACTCTAGACATTTCATGTCTCCCGGTGGGGAGGAGAAAAAAAACTGAGAAATAATTGTGAATTTCATAGTTCAAAGGCACAGACTCACTGAAAGGCTGGGACTTAATCATTGGACTATAGAATGTGTCCCCTCTTCCAACACCTTACCAACATATTAAAAGGACTATAAAACAGTTCCTTTTACCTGCAAAGCATACCAAAAGGCACAAAATACAATATAAAGAGAAGAGTAAGCATCAGAATCAGACAGGGCAGGAATTATCAGATTAAGAATTTAAATGATTATGATTAATATGCTAAGTGCTCTAATAAATAAAGTAGACAGCATGAAAGAACAGATGGGCAATGCAAGCAGAGAAATGTAAATCCTAATAAAGGACCAAAAAGAAATGCTAGACATTTCTAAATGCTAAAACACTGTAACAGAAATGAAGAATGCCTTTGATGGGCTTACTAGTACACTGGACATGAGTGAGGAAAGAATCTCTGCACTTGAGGATATATAAATAGAAACACTGGAAACTGAAAAACAAAGAGAATAAAGATTAAAGAAAACAGAAAAGAATATCCAAGGACTGTGAGAAAACTACAAAAAGGTGTAACATATGCATAATGTGAATGCCGGAAAAATAAGAAAGAGAAAAAGAAACAGAAGAAATATTTGACATAATAACAACTGAGAAATCCCCCAAATTCATTTCAGACACCATACCACAGATCCAGGAAACTCAGAGAACATCAAACAGGATAAATGCCCAAAAAACTACATCGAGGCTATCATTTTAAAACTACTAAAAATCAAAGATAAAGAAAAATCCTGAAAGAAGCCAGAGGAAAAAAATAAAACCTTACTTAGGGAGGAACAAAGGTTAGAATTATATCCACCTTCTCAAAAACCATGCAAGCAAGAGGAGAGTGGAGTGAAATATTTTAAGTATGGGGAGAAAAAAACCACCAACCACGAATTTCGCACCTACAAAATTATACTTTAACAGTGAAGAAGAAACAACGACTTCTTCAAACAAATGTTGAGAGATTTTGTTCCAGTAGACCTATCTTGCAAGAAATGTTAAAAGATGTTCTTTAGAGAGGAGACAATATAGGCCCAAAACTCAGATCTACATAAAGAATGGAAGAGCATCAGAGAATGAAGTGCAGGTAAAATTAAAACTTTTATTTTTCTTATTCCTAATTGATCTAACAGTGAAAATTTGTCCAAAATAATAATAACAGCAATGTATCTGATGCTTAGGTATGCTTATATACAAGTAAAATGAATAACAACAATGATACAAGGGATGGGAGGGAGGAATTGTTATTATAAGGTACTCATAATACCCATTAAGTGGTATAGTGTTATTTGAAAGTAGACTTGCATTAGTAGTAAATGTATATTATAAACTCTAGGAAAAGCACTTTTTAAGAAGCATAACATATTCTAAGAAAGAAGAAAAAACAGAGTCATATAAAAATGCTCAGTTAAAACCATAAAAGACAGAAAAAGAATGGAAAACAGAAAGAGGAACAAAGACAAGGGCAGTAAATAGAAAACAGTAATGAATATGGTAGATAATAATCCAACTATATCAAAAGCACTTTGAACATCGATCATCTAAATGCACCAATTAAAACACATTCCCAGAGATGATCAAAAAACAGCACTCAAGTATATGTTGTCTAGAAGAAACCCACTTTAAATATAAAGTGAAAATTTGTTCAAAATTTTAAGGCTGGAAATTAAAAGTAAATAGACGGAACACCTATCAAAAGACAGCAAGAGTTACTGTATTAATTTCAGACAGAAAAGACCTCAAAGCAAGGAAAATTACCATGGATAAAGAAGGATATTACATAATAATAAAGTGGTCAATTCTCCAAGAAAACATAATACTTTTTAACATGTATGTACCTAACAACAGAGCATCAAGTAATGTGAGGAAAACACTGATAAAACGGCTAGGAGAAATAGATAAATCCACTATCACAATTAAAGCCTTCAACACTCCTTTATCAGACATGGGCAGATCCAGCAGGCAGAAAACCAGTAAGGACATGGTTGAACTTAACAGCATCATCAATCAACGGGATAAAATTGGTATCTATAGACTATTTCATCCAAAAACTTCATCCAAAATTCATTCTTCTCAAGCTCACATAGAACATTACCAAAATAGACCACATTATGGGCTATAAAACACACTTTAAGGAATTTTAAAAATAGAAATCCTACAATGCCTGCCATCAGACCACAATGGAATTAAACTTGAAATCAATAACAGGAAGATAACTGGAAAAATCCCAAAATACGTGGAGGGTAAAGAACATGCTTCTAAATAACACATGGGTCAAAGAATAAAACTCAAGAGAAATTTGAAAATACTATAAACTAAATGAAAATTTTAAAAACCAACTAACCAAAATTTGTGGTGTGCAGTGAAAGCAGTGCTTAGAGGGAAATTTATAGCATTGACTGTATGCATTAGGCAAGAAGAAAAATCAAAAATCAATCATTTAAGCTTCACCTTAGGAAATTAGAAAGAGAAGAAGAAATTAAATCCAAAGTATGGAGAAGAAAAGATAATGAGTAGAGTAGAAATCAATGAAATTGAAAATAGGAAATCAATAGAGAAAATCAATGAAACCCAAAAGCTGGTTCTTTGAAAAGATCAATAAAATTGACATGGCTCTAGCCAGGGCATCTAAGGAAAAAAGAGGGAACACAAATTACTAAGATCACAAGTCAAAGAGAGAACACCTCTATATATACCATAGACATTAATAGACAACAAGGGAATACTATGAACAGCTCTATGCCCACAAATTTGATAAGTTAGATGAAATAGAACCAAATCCTGGAAAGACACAACATGCCAAAATTCACACAGAAAGAAATATACATCTGACTAGGCCTACATCTAATTAAGAAATTGAATCCATAGTTAATAACCAGGTCTAGATGGGTTCACTGATGAATTCTACCAAGTGTTTAAGGAAGAAATTATAATTATTCTCTATAATCACTTTCAGAGGACAAAAGCAACAATAGGACATTCCTGCCTCATTTTATGAAGCCCAGCATTGATTGCCCTTATACCTAAACCAGGCAAAGGCAATACCAAAAACAAAACAAAACTACAGACAAGTATCTCTCATGAACATAGATGAAAAAATTTACAACAAAATATTAACAAACTGAATCCAATAGTGTATTAAAAAAAGAATTATACCCTATATCCAAGTGGGATTTATCCCCAATATGCAAGACTGGTTCTCAATTCAAAAATCAATTAATATAACCCATCACATCAACAGACTAAAAAGGAAAAATCACATGATCATATCATTAGATGCAGAAAATGTATTTGACAAAATCCATACCCATTCATGATAAAAACTCTTTGTAAATTTGAAGTAGAGAAGAAATTCCTCAACTTGATAAAGATCATCTGCAAAAAACCTACAGCTAGCATCACACTTAATGATGAGAAACTCAAAGAATTCCACTAGGATCAGAAACAAAGCAGAGATATCTCCTCTCACCACTCCATTTCAACATCATACAAGAAATTTTAGCTGATGTTATGACAAGAAAAGGAAAAAGAAATATATAGACTGGGAAGAAAAATAAACCTCTCTTTGTTCACAGATGACATGACTGCCAATGTAGAAAATCTGAAAGAATCCACAAAAAAAACTCCCAGAACTAATAGGTAATCATATCAATGTTGCAGGAGATGACATAATCATCTAGGTAGAAAACCTGAAAGAATCAACAAAAAAATTGCAGAATTAACAAGCAATTATAGCAGGGTTGCAGGACACAAAGCTAACACACAAAAGTAATAACTTTCCTATATACCAGCAATGATTAAGTGTAATTTGACATTAAAAACACTGTACCATTTACATCAGCACCCAAAGAAATGAAATATTTAGGTATAAATCTAAAAAAACATACAAGACCTACATGAGGAAAACTATAAGACTCTGATGAAAAAATCAAAGAACTAAATAAATGGATAAATATTCCATGTTCATAAATAGGAGATTCAATATTACCAAGATGTCATTTCTTCTCAACTTGATCTATAGATTCAATGAAATTCCAATAAAAATACCTACAAGTTATTTTATGAATATCAAAAACATGATTCTTAAGTTTATATGGAGAGGCAAAAGACCCAGAATAACCACTGTAATATTAGAAGAAGAACAAAGTTGGAGGACGGACACTACTCAACTACAGGACATATTATAAAGCTATACTAATCAAGACAGTGTGATGTTAGTGAAAAAAATAAACCCATTGATCAATGGAACAGATGTTAGAGTCCAGAAATAGACCCACATAAATATAGTCAACTGATCCTTGAAAAAGGAGCAAAGGCATTACAGTGGAGAAAAGATTATCTTTTCAGCAAATGGTACTGAAACAAATGGATATCCACATGCAAAGAACTAAATTTGGACATAATGTTTATACCCTTCACAAAAATTGACTCAAATGGATCATAATGTAAATGTGAACACACAGCTATAAAACCCCCTGAAGATAAGAAAAATATGAATGGACTGAATGTCATAATGACTTTTTAGATATAATACCAAAGGCAGGATCCATGAAAAAAGATGGTAAGTTGGACTGCATTAAAATTAAGAACTTCTGCCCTGTGAAAGACACTTTTAAAAGAATAAAAAGACAAGCCACAGACTGGAAAAAAGTGTGGGCAAAAGATATATCTGATAAAAGACTATTATCCAAAACATACAAAGGACTCTTAAAATTCAACGATAAGAAAACAAATGACTTGAGGGGCGCCTGGGTGTCTCAGTCATTAAGCGTCTGCCTTCGGCTCGGGTCATGATCCCAGGGTCCTGGGATCGAGGCTTGCATCAGGCTCCCTGCTCTGTGGGAAGCCTGCTTCTCCCTCTCCCACTCCCCCTGCTTGTGTTCCCTCTCTCTCTCTGTGTCTCTCTCTGTCAAATAAATAAATTAAAAAAAAATCTTAAAAAAAAAATGACTTGATTAAAAAATGGGCCAAACACCTTAACAGACACCCCACCAAAGAAGATATACAGATGCCAAATAAGCATATTAAAAGATGCTCCACACCATCTGTCATCAGAGAAATGCAAATTAAAACAATAAGATGCCTACTACACACCTATTAGAATGGCAAAATCCAGAACTCTGACAGTACAAAATCCTGATGAGGCTGTGAAGCAGCAGGTACTCTCATTCATTATTGCTGGGAATATAAAATGCAACAGCCATTTTAGAAGACAGTTTGGTGGTTTCTTACAAAGTAAACATACTCCTACCAAATGATCCAGCAATCATATTCCTTGGTATTTACCCAAAGGAGTTGAAAACTTACGTCCACCAAAACAAAGCAAAACAAACAAAAACAAAAAAATACTGTCCATGGATGTCTGTAGCAGTTTTACTAATTGCCAAACCTTGGAAGCAACCAAGATGTCTGTCAGTAGGAGAATGGATAAATAAACTGTGGTACATCCAGACAATGAACTGTTATTCAGTACTTTTAAAAAATGAGCTAGCAAGCTATGAAAAGACATGAAGAAACCTTAAATGCATATTACTAAGTGAAAGAAGCCAATCTGAAAATGCTACTAATTCATGATTCCAAATATACAACATTTTGGAAGAGGTAAAACTATAGAAAGGGTAAAAAGATCCATTCTTGCCAGGGCTTAGGAGGTGGGGAGAGACAAATGAGTGGAACACAGAGGATTTTAGGGCAGTGAAACCACTCTGTATGATACTATAATTATGGATATATGTCATATACATATATGTCATTATGCATTTGCCAACCCCCAAAAATGTACAACCCTTTGGATGATTATGATGTGTCACTGTAGGTCATAATTACAACAACTGTACATTGATGGAGGATGTTGATAATGGGAAATTCTATATAATCGTGGGGACATATGAGGAATTTCCATAGTTTCTTCTTAATTTTGGCTGTGAACCTAAAACTGCTCTAAAAAATAGTCTTTCATAAAAACAAACAAAAAAGGGCTTTCTGGTAGCTTGGATATGAAGGGTTAGGAGAGAGGAAGGTGTTAAGGGTGACTGCCAGATTTCTACCTTCAGGAACAGGGTGAACTGTGATGGTATTTCGTAAAATAAAGAACAATGAGGGGACGTATATGGAGGTGGGTAATTGGTGATGGAGACAGGGATCAATATATCACTTTAAACATTAGTTTTAAGATACCAAGAAACAAGCAAAATGGAAGAGATAGTTGAAACTGCTGGCTTTTAAAACAATGAGGTTGATGTATTTCCAGGGGTACAGAATATAGAGTAAGTAGAAAATACAAAGTAGTAAACAAGGCCCCAACAAGTCAATTGTAGAGTCCTCTTGGAAAGAAACCTATCTTTCATTCCTGATGTAAGTGATTCTTAGGTTTTTCACCCAGATCCAGCACATTATATGCATCTAAATTCCTATTGTAGTCTAAGTGCCAGATAAAATATCTTGATGCTGTTTCTTTAGCTAGAGAAGATAGTTAAGAGAAACAAAATGACTGAGCATCTACTCTATTCCAGGCACAGATCCCATGTCTTGGGAATACCAGAGGAATGAGTAAGCAGTTTTTTGTTGTTGTTGTTATTGTTGTTGTTTTAAGTACAGAAGCAGAAAATCAAAAAGAGAGTAATAGAGAAAAACCTGGAAAGAAAGAGATCACTACAAAAAAAGGGGGAAAGCATGGAAGAGGGAAGGGGTGACTAGATATCCATAGATCTCATTAAGATCATTTTAATCATTGTCAAATCAAATAATTCTATTCATTTTTTTCCTGATGTAGAATAAAACATTCATGTCTGATTTCAATTATTGTCATTCTCAATTATCAACTACGTACCAAGATGTACAAGACAATTTTCTGACATTTAAAAGCTTATAATATCTATAACGTTAACCTTTCCCTTTAAGCAATGCTCCCTAATGGAGGTGCTGAACGAGATGTAAACTTGTCTTTATACATGCAAAGTCAAGTATGACGTGAAGGTGATTTTATAGTGAATTTATTAAAAAAAAAAAAAAGGAAGGAAAGGAAAGGAAAAAGGAAAGAAAAACTCATCCATAGAAAAGTATTGACAAACATAGACAAAAATGATAATAATGATCCTTGTCAGTGGATGCTTTTCAAAAGTTGTCAGAGTCCTTTATACAAAACACGCATTTGTTTTATAATTTGAAAAAAATAAATAGTGAGCCTCATAGTGTATGAGGGAAATATGAATTCTGCTTAAATTATTCGGTCATTTCACATTCTTCTGAATTATTTAGACGTGACTTTATTCTTCATTTCGTTAATATGGTGCTCACAGAAGCATTTGACAGTTAAGCTAAGTATAGAAGCTTGATACAATGTCAGCGGAAATGCTTCAGTGAATAGTGTATTAATACAGACGTCATTGGTGCCTATACCTTTTGGTTGAGCAAATTAGTTTCAATTATGAACTTATCTATGTAATGGTTATTACCACGTAAATCACAATTTACCCTGAAATATAAGAATTTCAGAAATTACAAACCTCTAGGACTTTTCACATAACAAGAAATGTTTGCCCTGTGAAGTCCTTCATGCTGCCCATATAAGAGGTTCCTTTAGTGTGTATGTCTCTCTGTTGGTCCCCTGCTGGTGATAAGATCTGTTCTGGAAGGCTTTTATAACAGGATATGGCAAGAACTTACTGCTACCCTATTTCGACCATATGGGGAAATCATTTTCTGTTACATGCTTGCAAAGCCTACTCTCCTACCCCATATTGATGCGGCAGCCCACAGGCAGATCGTCAAGTGAAAGTGGTGGTCGAACCCATAAACATGGTTTCAAGGGTCCAAATAAGTTGCGACTGCAATAATGTCAGTGGCACAAGCACTTTTCAAAGGTTCCTTTACATAAAATCTTCTAGAAACATAACTCTTGCCCAAAGTATGTCGGGTCCCCACTTCCCATGGTATTTGTACAGGGAAGTATGGAAAGCTTTCACCGACATATTAATCATGGCTCCACTTTTCACTCGGCTTCCCAGGGTTCCTAGGGGCATTTTTGTTTTGTCCATATATCCAGGCTATTCCATAGTAGGTTCCAAGGAGTCCTTTCAGGGGAAGGGTAGAGAGTAGTACCATGACTCAGATATGAGCCTGAAATTTTACATTTTAAGCACGAATGGGAGAGCGCAATTTCTATTTCTCTTGCAAGTTTGTGAAAGTGTTAATCAAGGCCAGCTACTTTTCAGAAAACAATTTGGGAGGGAATGAATTCTCAATATATTGCTTGAGTTATCTCAGATGTCAAAACAGATTGTTATCAAGAGATGGTTTCCTAGAGCATTTTTACATATACCACCAGTCGTAGGCTGAATTGCACCCCCAAAATTCACATGTTGAAGCCCTAACCCCCAGTACCTCAGAATGTGGCTGTATTTGGAGACAGGGCCTTTAAAGAGGTGATTAAGTTACAGTGAGGCCTTTAGGGTAGTCCTTATTCCAATCTGACTGCTGTCCTTATAAGAAGAGGAAATTTGGGCACACAGAAAGAAACCAGGGATGCACAAACACAGACGGAAGACAATGTGAGGACACAGAAATAAGACAGCTATCTGAAAGCCAACGAGAGAGGCCTCAGAAGAAATCAACCCTGCTCACACCTTGATCTCAGACTTCAAGCCTCCAGAACTGTGGACAAATTTATTTCTGTTGTTTAAGCCTCCCAGTCTATGGTATTTTGTTATAACATCTCTAGCAAACAAATACCAAGTTTTTCTAGAAGGATCTATACTTTAAATTCAGATTTCCAGGCCCTATTCCAGTGCCTGAATGCTGGACCTGGTATATAAGAATCTGCATTCCAAGAGTTATCCCAAGGGTATTCTGATGTCAACTAAAGTTCAAGAAACTCTGATAGCAAGGTCACCTTATCATCTTTATAGATCAAAACTGGTAAACATTTAATCTTTTCTTTTTTAAAATAATGTTTTGTGATTACATTTTGATAGTACCAAGTTTTGAAAACTAAGATTACAGAAAATTCACTCTCTTTCTCTCTTCAGCTCTGTATTAGCTGACACTTCTTACTGAATCAGACTACTTCATAATGGTCCTGCCTCTTACCTAGCTAGGGATTCCTGACAGGTGGCAGACAGGGAACTCTTCATTAACACAGATGGCTGATTTCATGCCTAACACTTGCCAACACCTGCAGACTCAACCGAGACTTGCTCCTTTAAATAATTCTATCTTTATTCTTAAAATTCAAAAGAACGTTAAATTAAAACCCAGTCACCATATATAGAATATATGACATTTTTAAAATACAGCAATACTTGTTGGAGAAATCTTGGGGCCAAATCTTGCCCTCAGACACTCCCACTAATGTCATATGAAGACCCTCTCACTATTTTCAACTAATTAAAGACAACAAATCTTATAAAGGTTAAAATGAACTTTCTGATCAATTGTAGGGTAGTTTTTTTTCCTCTGCTTCTATAAAAATAAGAACGCTGTATATATGCATATAAAGAAACGTGAAAAGGGGCAATGAGGGAGGAAAACATAAGATAAAGTTTTTGCAAAACATTAAAAATAGACTTACTCACTTCTTCAGCTCACTTTCTTGAAAAGGAGAAGTTTCATCTATCTGCTGGTGTATGGTTCTGAGTTAAGAGTTTCTGAAAATTATGTCCATTTTTTTAGGTTTGCTTTTTGTTAGTTTACCTATACATTCTATCTTTGATAAAAAAATTAACACCCTGAATATCGCTTATTACTTCAACTCGGCTCAAGACATTGATTTAATGCCCATGTGTCAAGCATTGTGTCAAGTTCTGTGATGGCACACATCTGAATCTACAGATGTGACACATCTTCTTTAATAAAAATACGACATTTCCACTGAGTGTCCCACATACACTATACATGTGTATGCAAAAATACCCATGCATAATGCATATTCTCCCTTCCTCTTCCCCCTACCCCTCCACCTTCTCTCTCTCTCTCTCTCTCTCTCGTATAAATTGCAACCATCCTTGCTAGGACAGCCAGTTTCTATCTGATCAATAAACATAAAGTCAGGGAAATCTTTTTAAGTTGTGGAGGAAATAGACAAGATTTTTATTCCTGTAACCCCACCATATATTTCCATTTTCTGTTCTAACAGCAACAATAATAATAACAATAAATTATTATATTTATTGCTTATTTCTGAACTAAAAGCTATGCTCTGTGGTCTACATAGATTGTATGATATCACTCTTGGCTCTGTTTTGTAGAGGAGATTGAGAAAGGATCAATTTTCCTAGGTTACAAAGCTAGTAACTGGTGGGCCAAGGCATCTAACTTGGCTGTTCTAGCTCCAGAACCCATCTGTTTAATGCAACAAGCCACTTCTAGTTCTGCTGAAACAAAAAGTCCCAGCGTGGAATTCAGATGCTCTTAGATTCCACTACGGTCATTACCGAAAACGGCCATGTGAGGGTGGATTTGCTGTCGAGAATATTATTCATTAAGGTACATAAAGACTGTCATAATTAATTGTTCTCAAAGCTCAGTCTCATTTTTTTTTCACATCTTATGTTGGCATGCTATTTGGATTATGCATTTCTGTGCTGTTTTTTCATTTACTGGAATTTTCACTAGTGTTTTTATTTGTATCCTATTATTTTATATTTTATTAAATATCGCTTTTGCCTTTACTATTTCCTCCCATACTAGAGTTTTGTGTTTACTTCACTATAGCTCTTCTAGCTTCCTTAGGTGAGTATGGATATTACTTATTTTCATTTGTTCTTCTAATTTTAACAAAATCATTTGAAACTGTCAGTTTACATAAAAGTACTACTTTAACTGCATGCCCCAAGGCTGGATGCATATATTGATTACTTTCAATTTCTTCAGTTGTAAATATTTTGTCATTTCCATTATGATTTTTGGAATAATCCATTACTTATTGAGGAGTTCATTAAAATGTCTCTTATCATGAAAAACTTTTCAACATTTTCCTTGTTTTTTAATTAAATTGCATTATTAGCAAATATGTCATGTTTGATATAATTATATAAAGTCTTTGAAACTTCCTTTGCAAATTAACACTTGGTAAATTTTAGCAAATGTTCTAAAAGAACTGGCAAAGAATATATATTTTCTATTTATTGGAAGTAGATTTCTATTACAACAATCAGCCCCAAAATTTTAGTATCGTTGCTCAAAGTGTCTGTAACTTACTTTTGCCCTTCTTATATTTTTGCCTGTTTGGTTAAATAGTTTCTGATTGAGGTGCATTAAAATCTGCTATCATTATGGATTTATGAATCTCTTACTCCCATTTTGTCTTTGTTTGCTTTAGTACATTTTTGAGCTAGACTGTTAAGTGCATATAAGCTTCTAAATATAATGTCTTCTTGGTGTATTTCTCCTTTTATTGTTACATAATGACCCTTTTTAGTCTTTTTAATTGTGGGGGGACGTGAAAATTTCATTTTACTTTATATGAATTCTGCCATTTTTGTTTTTTAAACCTTGTATTTGCCTATTACAGTATTTTACATTATTTTCTGTTTAACCATTCTTTAGGCTTTTGTTCATGTGTATCACTCACACATACCATATAGCTGGTACGTATACCATATAGATGGCATTTCAAAATATAGACTGACAAATATTCTATGCTTTTCTTTAGTTGCTCATTTTTACAATCTAAATTAGATTTCTCATCTTTTAGCACTTACCTTCATTTTTAGTATAGAATTTTAAAATCTACACTATACAGTACTTCTAATTTCTTCTTAGCCATCACAAGGAAACACTGTCACTGTTTTTAAACTAACTTTCCCTCAAATCTTACTTTTTGTAAACATTTTTTAACTCTTTAAAACTTTATCTCTTAGGGGAGGCTGGGTGACTCAGTCGGTTAAGCATCTGCATTCGACTCAGGTCATGATCCCAGGGTCCTGGGATGGAGTCCCGCATGGGGCTCCCTGCTCGGCGGGGAGTCTGCTTCTCCCTCTCCTTCTGCCCCTCCCCCCACCTCATGCTGTCTCTCTCAAATAAATAAAATCTTTAAAAATAAATTAATTAATTAAAAAAATAAAACTTCATCTCTTTACCTTTACAAAATTAATGTTTTTTTAAAATGGGGAATAGATTATTAAATTTAGCCCGCAAATGTTAATTTTTCTGTTTACAATTCCATTATTTCATATAACCCACCACTTTTCTATTTTTCCTCACTTTTTCTCATTGAAAATACATCTTTAACAGATTTTGTTTTTGTCTGTCTGGGTTTTTGTTTGTTTCTTTTAAGATAGGGATTAATGGTTTCCATATCTGAATACTTGATAATGTTTTAATTTTGTTCCCATTCTATAGTTAGGCATAAAACTCTAAGTTTACACTAACTTGCCTCAACATTTTTTTAAATTTTATTTTATTATGTTATGTTAATCACCATACGTTACATCATTAGTTTTTGATGTAGTGTTCCATGATTCATTGTTTGCATATAACACCCAGTGCTCCATTCAGTACGTGCCCTCTTTAATACCCATCACCAGGCTAACCCATCCCCCCACCCCCTCCCCTCTAGAACCTTCAGTTTGTTTCTCAGAGTCCATAGTCTCTCACGGTTCATCTCCCCCCTCCAGTTCCCCCCCCTTCATTTTTCCCTTCCTACTATCTTCTTGTTTGTTTTTTTTTTTAACATATAATGTATTATTTGTTTCAGAGGTACAGGTCTGTGATTCATCAGTCTTACACAACTCACAGCATTTTAAAGTTATTTTTCCATGGCATTTATTATTACCACTGAAAATTCTGGTTATTTAACTGCTATTTCTTTGTATAAGGTTAGTATTTTTTTTTCTTCTGGTTATATTGAAAGATTCTACCTTTATCCTTAATTTCTTTAGGATAACTTCAGAGAATCTAAAAATGAGTTTTGTTCAATTTTACTCTTCATTCTTGGTTCTTTGTTCTTGGTTTGGTTCTGAAGACTAAATGTCCTTCTTTAGTTTTAGATTATCTGAAATCATCTTTCAAATATTGTTTTTCTGCTATTCTCACCTATCAAAAAGACATTACTATGATTATTTGACACTTAATGAAAAGATCACCTTTTAATAAAACAAAAACATCCTAGAAGCAGTACAAAAATGACAGGAAAATATGCTAAAACAATGGAAGAGGTAAAAATACATATATATGCATAGCTCAGGAAAGAAGTTAAAGTGACATAAATAGAAAGCCACATAGAAGCACAACAAAGGAAAATAAACATACTTGAGAAAGCAGTAAGGTACATGGAAGTTAGGGCCAAGAAAAATAAAATGGGTATGAACAGTGTTTTTGTAATTGGTCATTTAACTAAGGGCCCATTAACATAACTTTTAGATGTCTGGGTCACTGCCATTTGTTCTAGTTAAAAAGCTGCAAGTTCAGAATTTCATTTCACCAGGACTTGATGCCTGAGGAGTGAAGAGAGATAGGTTAGAATTGAATTCATGCCTAAGTATGCTCTGCCACACTCTCATCTTATCATATACGCTATAATCCTGAGATTGGTAAAGTATACCTGGTTTAGATGAGATAGTTGCTAATATATAGCCAAACTAGTTTTTATATATATCACTGTGTCTATAAATCTGGGTTTGAAGGGGCCAGATGAACTAATTTAAGGTCTAATATTACTCAACCTCACTCATTCAAAATTACCTTTATACTGAGTGCCAACTGGTGATAAGTTGTACTCTTAGGTGGATGGATGAGAATCAAAAGTATACATTTCTTCCTGCTTATGTTGTTGCTGAATTATCTGTAATATATCATTATTCATTTAGTTCTTCTATAACCTTTAAAGAATCAAATCATGCTTGATTTATCCAAATGATGCCTATATCTGCTCTTTCCATCAATCTGAGATCAATTTAGAAGGCTTTCTTGCTGCAAAAGATGGAAACTGAAAATGATAGCTAGGGGGGTGCCTGGGTGGTGCAGTCAGTTAAGCACTGGACTCTTGATTTCTGCTCAGGTCATTATCTCAGGGTCATGAGATTGGGCCCCATGTTGGGCTCTGCACTCAGCAGGGAGTCTGCTTGAGACTCTCTCTCAGTATGCCCCTCCCTGCCTGCACTCTCTCTCTCTCTCTCTCCTAAAATAAATAAATAGATCTTAAAAAGAAAGAAAGAAAGAAAGAAAGAAAGAAAGAAAGAGAGAGAGAGAGAGAGAGAGAGAGAGAAGAAAGAAAGAAAGAAAGAAAGAAAGAAAGAAAGAAAGAAAGAAAGAAAGAAAGAAAGAAAGAAAATGATAGCTGTGGAGAACAGACAAGGGATATCCTAAGCATATTTAATTGGTATCCCTGAAGAGGACAATCAACACTATTTGACTTTTAAAAATATATAAATTAAGAAAACTTTCAGGGGTGCCTGAATAGCTCAGTCAGTTAAGTGGCTGAGTCTTGGTTTTGGTTCAGGTCATGATCTCAGGGTCCTGGGATCGAGCCTCACATCAGGCTCTGTGCTCAGTGGGGAGTCTGCTTGAGGATTCTCTCTCTCCTTCTCCCTCTGCCCCTCCCCCCAACTCACACACTTGAGTGCTCTTTCTCTCTTCAATAAAATAAATAAATCTTAAAAAAATAGAAAGAAAATTTTTCAAATACAAGTAAAGATTGAACCAACTGATTGAAATCACTCACCATTATTCCAAGACAAATGTGAAGGGAAATCAATACCAAGATATATCTTGTTAAAGTTATTGAATCTTGAATATAAAAAAGAGAGAAAGAGAGAGTCACTTAGAAATCAAGGTTAAAAATAAATAAAAAGATGATAGAGGGAAAAGCCAACTGACTTCAGACTTTTTCCTAGAAATATTCAGTGCTAGAAATGAGTGAACATCTACAAAACCCTCAAGAAAAGAAGGGGTGATCAAATAAACGCTATGGCTAGCCAAGATGTGGTACAAATATAAAGGTGAAAAATGACAAGTTTTAAATGTGCAAAAATTCTGATATTATAGTTTTCATGGGCTTTTCATACATAAATGACTATAAATTCCTTTAAGTCAATGCAGTTATAGTAAAAAAGGAGTGGGGGCAAGCATTAAATACATTTAAGTGTAAGAGTAAGACTTAAAAATAGGGCTTAGAGCTTCAGAACAGTCTGAAATATAAACTAATATCACTGAGGAAGAGACTCTAAATGGTAGGGTAAGTATACTAACCTCTTTATCTCTTCAATCTCTTTAAAAGCTGAGATTAGTCAATGAACATTTGGGCTCTTTCCATAATTTGGCTATTGTTGATAATATTGCTATCAACATCGGGGTGCATGTATCCCTTCAAATCAGCGTTTTTTTATCCTTTGGATAAATAACTTGTAGTTCAATTTCTGGGTTGCAGGGTAGTTCTATTTTTAACTTTTTGGGGAACCTCCATACTGTTTTCTAGAGTGGCAGTACCAGTTTGCATTCCTACCAACAGTGTAAGAGGTTTCCCCTTTCTCTGCATTCTCGCTAACATCTGTTGTTTCCTATGTTTTTGATTTTAGCCATTCTAACAGGTGTGAGGTGGTATCTCATTGTAGTTTTGATTTGTATTTCCCTGATGATGAGTGATGTTGAACATCTTTTCATGTGTCTGTTAGCCATCTGGATGTCTTCTTTGGGAAAATGTCTATTCATGTCTTCTGCCCATTTCTTAACTGGCTTATTTGTTAAATAATAAAGTAGTTGTGATATATATATATATATATGTACACACACACACACACACACATACACACACACATATACACACAATGGAATATCACTCAGCCATCAAAAAGAATGAAATCTTGCCACTTGGAGTGATGTGGACAGAGTTAGAGTGTATTATACTAAGCAAAAAAGTTAGAGAAAGACAAATACCATATAATTTCACTCATATGTAGAATCTAAGAAAGGAAACAGATGAACATAGAGGAAAATTAAAAAGAGAGAAAGGCAAACCATAAAACAGACTCTTAACTACAGAGAACAAACTGAAGGTTGTTGGAGGGAGGTGGGTGGGGGGATGGGTTAAATGGGTAATGGAGATTGAGGAGGGCACTTCTGATGAGCAATGGGTGTTATATGTAAGTGATGAATCACTAAATTCTACTCCTGAAACTAATATTATACTATATGTTAACTAACTGGAATTTAAATAAAAACTTGAAACAAAAATAAATAAATAAATAATAAAAATAAAAGCTGAGATTACTTTAAAAATGATAAATCAAGTAATAGAAGTTTAAATGTAAACTATAGCAAAAACCATTTTTTCCTTCTCTCAATTTATTTAGGCATGAGAGATCCCTATATCTAAGGGAGTATAGGGTTCTAATCCAGCTATGGGAGATAAACTGAACTTAGTCTAAAAGGGTTCTGTCACACTTCCTCCATTTGGTCATTAATTGTCTAGAAGAGCCATATAGCCAGTTATGATCAATGAATATAAGCAAAAATCTGTTGGATGAAGCTTCCAGGAAAAATTTTACTATCCTGATTTTAAATAAAGGACAGGTCAGCTAGAATTTGCACTTACCCCTTCCTCTTCTTCCTCCTTTTCACAGGACTAGGGAAATGGTAGCTGGAGCTACAGCAACATCCTTGTGACCACAAGGCAGCAAGAATGAGGAAAAGAAAGGGTAAATTTTCAGATTAGTCCTGACATTGTGAAACGACCGAAGCCACAATGAGCAGCTTCTTGCCTGCAGATGTTCTACTATATGAGACAAATAAAGCTTGATTTTTTTATTGTTTTATTTGGCCAAAAGCTTTAAGCCATTACAGTGAGGCATTTTTCATTGCAAAACATGGCATTCGACAAAAGGCCGTATTTTCAATCCATATTAAAAATAAGTAAATACCTACTTTACACCATTCAGAAAAAGAATACCAGATGATTTAGAAGCATATATAAAAACAAAATTTAGAAATTATTAGGAGAAAATAAAGATCATATTACACATTAGAATGTAAATTATTTTTATATCCCTGGACAGTTGCCATAAACAGAGTTGAAAGACAAGTCAAAGACTGGAAAAGATTCTATAACACATACCAGATAAAGAATTGGTATCAAGCGTATATAAAAAAACTCCTACAAAACCAGACAAAGACCCCATCAAAAAGGAGAATTACAGACCAATATCCTTGATGAACATGGATGCAAAAATTCTCACCAAAATACTAGCCAATAGAATCCAACAGTACATTAAAAGGATTATTCACCACGACCAAGTGGGATTTATCCCTGGGCTGCAAGGATGGTTCAATATCCGCAAATCAATCAACGTGATACAATACATTAACAAAAGAAAGAACAAGAATCATATGATCCTCTCAATAGATGCAGAAAAAGCATTTGACAAAGTACAGCATCCTTTCTTGAGCAAAACTCTTCAGAGTATAGGGATAGAGGGTACATACCTCAATATCATAAAAGCCATCTACGAAAAACCTACAGCGAATATCATTCTCAATGGGGAAAACCGGAGAGCTTTTCCCCTAAGGTCAGGAATGCGGCAGGGATGTCCACTCTCACCACTGCTATTCAACATAGTATTAGAAGTCCTAGCCACAGCAATCAGACAACAAAAAGAAATCAAAGGCGTCCAAATCAGCAAAGAGGAAGTCAAACGCTCACTCTTTGCAGATGATATGATACTTTATGTGGAAAACCCAAAAGACTCCACCCCAAAACTGCTAGAAATCATACAGGAATTCAGTCAAGTAGCAGGCTATAAAATCAATGCACAGAAATCAGTGGCATGCCTATACACCAACAACAAGACAGAAGAGAGACAAATCAAGGAGTTGATCCCATTCACAACTGCACCCAAAACCATAAGATACCTAGGAATAAATTTAACCAAAGAGGCAAAGGATCTGTACTCAGAAAACTATAAAATACTCAGGAAAGAAATAGAAGAAGACACAAAGAAATGGAAAAACGTTCCATGATCATGGATTGGGAGAACCAACATTGTGAAGATGTCAATGCTACCTAGAGCAATCTACACATTCAATGCAATCCCTATCAAAATACCATCCACTTTTTTCAAAGAAATGGAACAAATAATCCTAAAATTTGTATGGAACCAGAAGAGACCCCGAATAGCCAGAGGAATGTTTAAAAAGAAAAGCAAAGCTGGCAGCATCACAATTCCGGACTTCCAGCTCTATTACAAAGCTGTCATCATCAAGGCAGTATGGTACTGGCACAAAAACAGACACATAGATCAATGGAACAGAATCGAGAGCCCAGAAATGGACCCTCAACTCTATGGTCAACTTATCTTTGACAAAGCAGGAAAGAACGTCCAATGGAAAAAAGACAGTCTCTTCAACAAATGGTGTTGGGAAAATTGGACAGCCACATGCAGAAGAATGAAACTGGACCATTTCCTTACACCACACACAAAAATAAACTCCAAATGGTTGAAAGACCTAAACGTGAGACAGGAGTCCATCAAAATCCTAAAGGAGAACACAGGTAGCAACCTCTTCGACCTCAGCCGCAGCAACTTCTTCCTAGAAACATTGCCAAAGGCAAGGGAAGCAAGGGCAAAAATGAACTATTGGGATTTCATCAAGATAAAAAGCTTTTGCACAGCAAAAGAAACAGTCCACAAAACCAAAAGACAACCGACAGAATGGGAGAAAATATTTGCAAATGACATATCAGATAAAGGGCTAGTATCCAAAATCTATAAAGAACTTAGCAAACTCAACACCCAAAGAACCAAATAATCCAATCAAGAAATGGGCAGAAGACATGAACAGACATTTTTCCAAAGAAGACATCCAAATGGCCAACAGGCACATGAAAAAGTGCTCAACATCGCTCGGCATCAGGGAAATCCAAATCAAAACCTCAATGAGATACCACCTCACACCAGTCAGAATGGCTAAAATTAACAAGTCAGGGAACGACAGATGTTGGCGGGGATGTGGAGAAAGGGGAACCCTCCTACACTGTTGGTGGGAATGCAAGCTGGTGCAACCCCTCTGGAAAACAGTATGGAGGTTCCTCAAACAGTTGAAATTAGAGCTACCATTCGATCCAGCAATTGCACTGCTGGGTATTTACCCCAAAGATACAAATGTAGGGACCCGAAGGGGTACGTACACCCCAATGTTTATAGCAGCAATGTCCACAATAGCCAAACTGTGGAAAGAGCCAAGATGTCCATCGACAGATGAATGGATAAAGAAGATGTGGTATATATACACAATAGAATATTATGCAGCCATCAAAAGGAATGAGATCTTGCCATTTGCAACGACGTGGATGGAACTGGAGGGTGTTATGCTTAGTGAAATAAGTCAATCAGAGAAAGACATGTATCATATGACCTCACTGATATGAGGAATTCTTAATCTCAGGAACAAACTGAGGGTTGCTGGAGTGGTCGGGGGTGGGAGGGATGGGGTGGCTGGGTGATACACATTGGGGAGGGTATGTGCTACGGTGAGCGCTGTGAATTGTGCAAGACTGTTGAATCACAGATCTGTACTTCTGAAACAAATAACGCAACATATTTTAAGAAAAAAGAAAAAGAAGAAGATAGCAGGAGAGGAAGAATGAAGGGGAGTAAGTCAGAGGGGGAGACGAACCAGGAGAGATGATGGACTCTGAAAAACAAACTGAGGTTTCTAGAGGGGAGGAGGGTAGGGGGATGGGTTAGCCTGGTGATGGGTATTAAAGAGGGCACATTCTGCATGGAGCACTGGGTGTTATGAACAAACAATGAATCATGGAACACTACACCAAAACAAATGATGTAATATATGGTGATTAACATAACAATAAAAAATTAAAAAAAAAATAAAGTCAAATAAATAAAATCTTTAAAAAAATAAAAAAAACTAATGATGTAATGTATGGTGATTAATGTAACATAATAAAAAAATAAATAAAAACATAAAAAACTCCTACAAACTATTATATTATCCTTTCTAATTATGTGTATATGGACATATATAATACGCATATATATGCGTATTATATAGATATGGTCATATCATATCAACTTTGACAAAGCTAAAAATAAAACATGCTGAGTAGCTCTTGAACTGTTTTCTATCTCTCAAGCTCAATCGTGAGAAAGATGCTGGTTTACAAATACACAAATCAACTCCAGTGAAGCAAGGAATAAGAAGCAAAAACTCATTTCTAAACTTTAGTGGGATTTTTTGCATAAGGACAAAAGAAACTAAAGAACTTTATGCAGTTAATGCAGTCCTATGTGTTTGTGTGTTTGTGAAAATGTGTCATGCTATGTTGAAAAAAAAATACATAAACTATAAAAGGAAAACAACAGAATTCAGAGGCAGTGCTACTTTTTATTAGCTGTGTAATCTTGGGTAAACAGGCTAACTTCTCCAAACCTCTGTTCTCCGTCTTTGAAGTAGGGATAATGGTACCTAACTCATTTGTTTGTTTTAGTTAGCAAATTCATTATATGGTATGCCTGGTACAGAATTTAAGAAATATTCATTCTGTTTTCTTCCTATACTTGTATAAACCGTTATTTTAAATAATTTTAATTTATGATTGCCATGTGTTACTTTCATTTCTTAAATAAGTTTTTGTTTAAATTTTAGGTAGTTAACATACAGTGCAATATTGCTTTCTGAAGTAGAATTCAGTGACTCCTCACTTATATACAACACCCAGTGCTCATTATAACAAGTGCCCTCCCGAATCCTCATCAACCATCTATCCTGTCTGCACCACCTGCTTCCCTCCATCAACCCTCAGTTTTTTCCCTAGCATTAATAGTCTCTTATAGCTCGTTGCTAAATGTTACACACACACAAATAAATGAAATAAAATGCTCAAAAAGAAAATCAAATATTTTAATGTATAAATGCAATTTTAAAAGTTTAAAATTATATAGTTAACCTCATTTATAAATGGAACATAACATTAAATCAAAACCTACTTGATTTAAACAGGTGATTTTTTAAATTTTAACTACATCTAAAAATAGAATAAGACATACGGGTTGAACCTAAAAGCACAAGAAAAACTATGTTTTTTAAAAAAACTGTAACTAATAAATTGAATATTAATTTTAAAACAAAACAAACAAAAATAAGTTATTGAATTTTGTATCTTTCAAAAAATTTTTGAGTAGAGTTGACATGCAGTGTTATAGACTTCATGCCAGCTATATGACATAGTTGACTAAAGCCAGATTATTAATTTTGGAAATTCAATAATGGAAGTGTAGTTCAAGAACTGTTAAAATATTTAAGGCAAGGCAAGATGACAGAGGAATAGGAGACCTAAATTTCCTCTGGTCCCAGGAATACGGCTTGAGATCAAACCATTCTGAACACCTACGAATGCAACAGGAGATCGAAGAAAAGAATAGCAGCAACTCTCTGAACGGAAAAGCTACCACTTTCTGGAAGGTAGGACATGCGGAGAAGTGAATCCGAGGCAATATTCGGGAGGAGAGACGGCGGGGGAGGGGGCCTCCATTGGCCACTACCGGCAACTGATAGAACAGCGGAGCACAGAATCGGAATTTTTAGAAGTCAGCTCTACTGAGGGACATCACTCCAGTGGCTAAGCGGGGGGTGGAACCCCTGCTGGGACAGTGTGGTCTCAGGACTCTCGGGGTCACAGAAAGTTTGGGGGTGCCTAAGTGCGACAGAGCTCCCAGGTTTGGGAGCGGGGAAGCCGGATGCAGAGACGGAGCCGAGAACTGGGCTCTCAGCTCGGGGTTGCCATAAACCGTGATCCATGGCACAGTCAGGCCACTGCTACTCCAGCAGGGACCCAACAAGTGGCAGATACGGGGAGATTCCCCTTCCTCCCCCAGGAGGAGCGGCGCAGGAGTGCACCACAGGGATCTGCTGGGTTTGGAGACTCCACACAGTGTCAGATGCCAGAGATAAAAATGCTGGGTCACAGGCCAGGTGAGCATGGAGGGCAGCTGGAGACCAGGGAGATGGGACTGATTGACTGCTTTTCTCTGGGGTGCACTGAGGAGTTGGGGCCCAAGTTCTCGGCTCCTCCAGGGTGGAGATTGGGAGGCTGACATTTTCACTCTCGTCCTCCAAAGCTGTATGGAAAGCTTGCAGGGAACAAAAGCTCCTGAGAGCAAACTGGAGCAGATTACTTAGCCCGAACCCAGCAATGGCAGGGCAATTCTGTCTCTGGCAAAGGCACTTGGGAACCACAGCAACAGGCCCCTCCCCCAGAAGATCAGCAAGAACACCCAGCCAAGACCAAGTTTATAGATCAATGAGAACAGCAGAATTCCAGCACTAGGGGAATACTGCACATAGAATTCATGGCTTTTTTACCAAGATTGTTTAGTCTTTCGAAGTTAATTTTTTTTTAACTTTCTTTTTCTCTTTTTTTTTTGAATTTTTCTTTTTCCCTTTTTGAACCAACATCTTATGAATACCTTTTTTAAAATATCTTTTTTATTTTTCATTTTTAGAATCATATTCTATCCCTTCATAGTAGTTAACCTTATTTTTGGTATATATATATATATATATATAAGTTGTTCTCTCTTTAAAATTTTGGGATACAGTTTCTTCTAACAGACTAAAATATACCCTAAATCTCTAGTGTATGGCTTTGGTCTAGTCTCCTGCCTCATCACATTCTCTCTTTTTTTTTTTAAATCCTCTTCTTTCTTTTTTAAACCAACTTCTTATCTTATGAATTCCTTTTATAAAATCTTTTCTAATTTTCATCTTAAAAGTCATTTTCCATCCTTTCATCGTCTTTACCCTTATTTTTGTACATATATAAGTTTTTCTTTCTTTAAAATTTTGGGAGACACTTTCTTCTAACAGACCAAAATACGCCCAAAATCTAGTGTGTGGCACTGATCTATGCACCAGCCTGATCATATTTGATTATATTCTGTTTTTTTTATTTTGTTTGTTTGTTTGCTTTTTTTTCTTTTTTCTTTCTTTCCCTTTCTTTTCCCCTGGTTTCAGGTCTCTTCTGATTTGTTTAGTGTATATTTTTCAGGGGTCGTTGTTACCCTGTTAGCATTTTGTTCTCTCATTCATCTCTTCTCCTCTGGACAAAATGACAAGATGGAAAAAATCACCTGAAAAAAAAAGAACAAGAGGTGGTACTGACTGCCAGGGACCTAATCAATACGGATATTAGTACTAGGAACTAGAGTTCAGAATGACGATTTTAAAGATACTAGTTGGGCTTGAAAAAAGCATGGAGGATATTAGAGAAACCCTTTCTAGAGAAAAAAAGAACTAAAATCTAACCAAGTCGAAATCAAAAAGGCTATTAATGAGGTGCAATCAAAAATGGAGGCTCTTAACTGCTAGGATAAATGAAGCAGAAGAGAGAATTAGTGATAGAGAAGACCAAATGATGGAAAATAAAGAAACTGGGGTCACGAGAGCAGAATTCGAGAAATAAGTAATACCATAAGATGAAACAATATTAGAATAATTGGGATCCCAGAAGAAGAAGAAAGAGAGGGGCAGAAGGTATATTGGAGCAAATTAGAGCAGAGAACTTCCCTAATTTGAGGAAGGAAACACACATCAAAATCCAGGAGGCACAGAGAACCCCCCTCAAAATCAATAAAAACAGGTCAACACCCCGACATCTAAAAGTAAAACTTATGAGTCTCAGAGACAAAGAGAAAATCCTTAAAGCAGCTCAGGAGATCTGTAACCTACAATGGTAGAAACATTAGATTGACAACAGACCTATCCACAGAGACCTGGCAGGCCAGAAAGGATTGGCATGACATCTTCAGAGCACTGAACGGGAAAAATATGCAGCCAAGAATACTATATCTAGCTAGGCTGTCATTGAAGATAGAAGCAGAGCTAAAAAACTTCCAGGACAAACAAAAACTAAAGGAATTTGCAAACACAAAACCAGCCCTACAAGAAATATTGAAAGAGGTCCTCTAAGCAAAGAGAGAGCCTAAAAGTAACATCAACCAGAAAGGAACAGAGACAATATACAGTAACAGTCACCTTACAGGCAATACAATGGCACTAAATTCCTATCTTTCAATAGTTACCCTTAATGTAAATGGCTAAACACCCCAATCAAAAGACACAGGCTATCAGATTGGATAAAAAAAACAAGACCCACTGATATGCTGTCTGCAAGAGACCCATTTTAGACCCAAAGACACCCCCAGATTCAAACTGAGGGTGTGGAAAACCATTTACCATGCTAAAGCTGGGGTGGCAATCCTTATATCAGACAAATTAGATTTTAAACCAAAGACTATAAAAAGAGATGTGGAAGGACACTATATCCTACTTAAAGGGTCTATCCAAAAAGAAGGTCTAACAATTGTAAATATCTATGCCCCTAACATGGGAGCAGCCAATTATATAAGGCAATTAATAACAAAGGCAAAGAAACACATTGACAACAATACAGTAATAGTGGGGAACTTTAACAACCCCTTCACTGAAATGGACAGATCATCTAAGCAAAAGATCAACAAGGAAATAAAGACTTTAAATGACACACTGGACCAAATGGATTTCCCAGATATATTCAGAACATTCCATCCCAAAGCAACAGAATACACATTCTTCTCTAGTGCCCATGGAACATTCCCCAGAATAGATCACATCCTAGGTCACAGATCAGGTCTCAACCGGTACCAAAAGATTGGGATCATTCCCTGCATATTTTCAGACCACAATGCCTTGAAACTAGAACTCAATCACAAGAGGAAAGTCGGAAAGAATTCAAATAAATGGAGGCCAAAGAGCATCCTACTAAAGAATGAATGGGTAAACCAGGAAATTAAAGAAGAATTTAAAAAAATCATGGAAACAAATGAAAATGAAAACACAACTGTTCAAAATCTTTGGGATACAGCAAAGGCAGTCCTAAGAGGAAAGTATATAGCAATACAAGCCTTTCTCAAGAAATAAGAAAGTTCTCAAATACACAACCTAACCCTACACCTAAAGGAGCTGGAGAAAGAACAGCAAGTAAAGCCTAAACCCAGCAGGAGAAGAGAAATCATAAAGATCGGAGCAGAAATCAATGAAATAGAAACCAAAAGAACAGTAGAACAGATCAACAAAACTAGGAGCTGGTTCTTTGAAAGAATTAACAAGATTGATAAACCCCTGGCCAGACTTATCAAAAAGAAGAGAGAAATGACCCAAATAAATACAATCATGAATGAAAGAGGAGAGATCACAACCAACACCAAAGAAATACAAACAATTATAAGAACATATTATGAGCAACTCTATGCCAGCAAATTAGACAACCTGGAAGAAATGGATGCATTCCTACAGATGTATCAAACAAAACGGAACCAGGAAGAAATAGAAAACCTGAACAGACCTATAACCACTAAGGAAATTGAAGCAGTCATCAAAAATCTCCCAACAAACAAAAGCCCAGGGCCAGATGGCTTCCCAGGGGAATTCTATCAAACATTTAAAGAAGAATTCATACCTATTCTTCTGAAACTGTTCCAAAAAATAGAAATGGAAGGAAAACTTTCAAACTCATTTTATGAGCCCACCATTACCTTGATCCCCAAACCAGACAAAGACCCCATCAAAAAGGAGAATTACAGACCAATATCCCTGATGAACATGGATGCAAAAATTCTCACCAAAATACTAGCCAATAGGATCCAACAGTACATTAAAAGGATTATTCACCATGACCAAGTGGGATTTATCCCTGGGCTGCAAGGTTGGTTCAACATCTGCAAATCAATCAATGTGATACAATACATTAATCAAAGAAAGAACAAGAACCATATGATCCTCTCAATAGATGCAGAAAAAGCATTTGACAAAGTACAGCATCCTTTCTTGATCAAAACTCTTCAGAGAATAGGGATAGAGGGCATATACCTCAATATCATAAAAGCCATCTATGAAAAACCCACAGTGAATATCATTCTCCATGGGGAAAAACTGAGAGCTTTCCCCCTTAGGTCAGGAACACAGCAGGGATGTCCACTATCACCATTGCTATTCAACATAGTATTAGAAGTCCTAACCACAGCTATCAGGCAACAAAAAGAAATAAAAGGCATCCTAATCGGCAAAGAAGAAGTCAAACTCTCACTCTTTGTGGATGATATGATACTTTATGTGGAAAACTCAAAAGACTCCACCGCAAAAATGCTAGAACTCACACAGGAATTCAGTAAAGTGGCAGGATATAAAATCAATGCACAGAAACCAGTGGCATACCTATACACCAACAACAAGATGGAAGAAAGAGAAATTAAGGAGTCAATCCCATTTACAATTGCACCCAGAACCAAAAGATACCTAGGAATAAATCTAACCAAACAGGCAAAGAATCTGTACTCAGAAAAATATAAAATACTCAGGAAAGAAATTGAGGAAGACACAAAGAAATAGAAAAACATTCCATGTTCATGGATTGGAGGAACAATATTGTGAAGATGTCAATGCTACCTAGAGCAATCTACACATTCATTGCAATCTCTATCAAAATACCATCCACTTTTTTCAAAGAAATGGAACAAATAATCCTAAAATTTGTATGGAACCAGAAAAGACCCCGAATAGCCAGAGGAATGTTGAAAAAGAAAAGCAAAGCCGGCGGCATCACAATTCCGGACTTCAAGCTCTATTACAAAGCTGTCATCATCAAGACAGTATGGTACTGGCACAAAAACAGACACATAGATCAATGGAACAGAATCGAGAGCCCAGAAATGGACCCTCAACTCTATGGTCAACTAATCTTCGACAAAGCAGGAAAGAATGTCTAATGGAAAAATGTCTCTTCAACAAATGGTATTGGGAAAATTGGACAGCCACATGCAGAAGAATGAAACTGGACCACACACAAAAATAGACTCCAAATGGTTGAAAGACCTAAATGTGAGACAGGAGTCCATCAAAATCCTAAAGGAGAACACAGGCAGAAACCTCTTCCACCTCAGCCGCAGCACCTTCTTCCTAGACACATCGCCAAAGCCAAGGGAAGCAAGGGCAAAAATGAACTATTGGGACTTCATCAAGATAAGAAGCGTTTGCACAGCAAAAGAAACAGTCAACAAAACCAAAAGACAACCAACAGAATGGGAGAAGATATTTGCAAATGACATATCAGATAAAGGGCTAGTATCCAAAATCTATAAAGAACTTCATAAACTCAACACCCAAAGAACAAATGATCCAATCAAGAAATGGGCAGAAGACATGAACAGACATTTTTCCAAAGAAGGCTTCCAAATGGCCAACAGACACATGAAAAAGTGCTCAACATCGCTTGGCATCAGGGAAATCCACATCAAAACCTCAATGAGATACCACCTCACACCAGTCAGAATGGCTAAAATGAAGAAGTCAGGAAACGACAGATGTTGGCGGGGATGTGGAGAAAGGGGAGCCCTCCTACACTGTTGGTGGGAATGCAAGCTGGTGCAGCCACTCTGGAAAACAGTATGGAGGTTCCTCAAAAAGTTGAAAATAGAGCTACCCTACGACCCACCAATTGCACTACTGAGTATTTACCCCAAAGATACAAATGTAGGGATCCGAAGGGGTATGGCACCCTGATGTTTATAGCAGCAATGTCCACAATAGCCAAACTATGGAAAGAGACAAGATGTCCATCGACAGATGAATGGATAAAGAAGATGTGGTATATATATATATATATATATATATATATATATACAATTGAATATTATGCAGCCATCAAAAGGAACGAAATCTTGCCATTTGCAATGACCTGGATGGAACTGGAGGGTATTATGCTGAGCGAAATAAGTCAATCAGAGAAAGACATGTATCATATGACCTCACTGATATGAGGAATTCTTAATCTCAGGAAACAAACTGAGGGTTGCTGGAGTGGTGGGGGGTGGGAGGGATAGGGTTGGCTGGGTGACAGACATTGGGGAGGGTATGTTGTATGGTGAGCGCTGTGAATTGTGTAAGACTGTTGAATCACAGACCTGTACCTCTGAAACCAATAATACATTATATGTTAAAAAAAAGAAGAAGAAGAAGATAGTAGGAAGGGATAAATGAAAGGGGGGGGGGAATTTGAGGGAGAGACGAACCATGAGAGACTATGGACTTTGAGAAACAAACTGAAGGTTCTAGAGGGGAGGAGGGTGGAGCGATCGGTTAGCCTGGTGATGGGTATTTAAGAGGGCACGTATTGAATGGAGCACTGGGTGTTATATGCAAACAATGAATCATGGAACACTACATCAAAAACTAATGATGTAATGTATGGTGATTAACATAATTAAAAATAAATAAAATGAAAAAATATTTAAGGCAAGAGCTCTCAAAGTGCATTCAACTCACAGGAGTAACAGTGTATTATCGGTGTAGATTATTTCTCATAATGTGCAGGCAATCTTCATTCTATCTTACTATAAATGATCTAATTGTTAATGTTTTGATTTCTTTGTACTGAAAATTTTCTTTTTCCTGTACTTTTATGTTTAGCCATATTTGGATAAATTATTCTCTCAAATTACAAAACCAATAATAATAAAATTTTAGGAAATCCACTCATATTGAGCTTCTTTTATTCTATTTATTTAAATTCATTTCATAATGAAAAGATAAGTTTTCTTTTTATCTGTCCCTAGACTGGTAAATGATGACAAAACCAACAGCAACAATACCTTACTTAGTTCTTACTAAGAACTAAATTCTTAGTAAGGATTTACTTAGATTTACTTGGATTTTTCTGCCAATAGTCTTACAAGTTAAACTACTAAAAATCAATTTGGGATGATCAATGAATTCTCTTTCTTTCCCAACTTCCAAGTTAGATGAAAACTAGTTAATATCAATTTGACCATCCTTACCTCCTCCTCACCATCCAAACAGCCACACTTTTTTTTTTTTCAATTTTATTCATTTGAAAGAAAGAGGCAGAGAGAGCACAAGCAGGGAAGAGGGAGAGGGAGAAGCAAACTCCCTGCTGAGCAGGGAGCCCACGTGGGGCTCGATCCCAGGACCCTGAGATCATGACCTGAGCAGAAGGCAGACACTTAACCAACTGAGCCACCCAGGCGCCCCTCAAATTGAATTTCTGACTTAAGCACCATATTGGTTACAAACATTAGGACAGAAAGGCTATCATTTTAGAGCCACATAAATTTATTTTTATGAAAATAAAATTTTTGGAAATGTACCACGTGGTATTTCCAAGAGAAGTCTCTAAGCTGCAGACAGAATGTAATGGATCAAAGAAATAACTACTTCTTCATAAATACAGTTTGGTGGGCTTACATTACACAATAAGCAACAAAAAATAAAGTCCTTTTACAAGCAGAAGAGTCACATGTCTTCTTCATTGATTTTGTCACTTCATCACACACCGCAAATCTATGTCAACATGAGTGGGAAATCTCAGAGGGAAAAAACGTACAAGTCAAGGCCATGAAAGCAGAAGATATACTTAGGAAATTGTCTGTTGTGGGCATAATGAGAGGGCTTGTCTTTCAGAATAGGAGTCACAACACTGTATCCAAAGAGATGTTAAAGACTATTTTATTAATTTAATATAGTTGTCTCTCAGTCAATATAAATGAATTTTTTAAGAAAGAAAAAATATAACTATATACGGTAGCCCTACTAATTAGTCATCATTGGTTCCCTAAAGTATTATTAGTTTCTTATTGTTTTAGTTTAGCGGGGCTGCTGTAACAAAGTACCACAAACTGAGCAGCATGAACACCAGAAATTTATTATCTCCCAGTTCTGGAGACTTGAGGTCCAAGATCAAGGTGTCTCAGGACCGTGTTCCCTCTGAAGATGCTAGGGAAGGGGTCTATTTCAGGCCTCTCTCCTAGCATCTGTGTATTTCTATGTCCAAATTTTCCCTTTGTGTAAAGACATCAGTCATATTGGTTTAGGGGCCCAACCTACTCCAGTGTACTAATTACATCTGCAATGACGCTATTCCTAAGTAAGGTCATGTTGTGAGGTACATGTGGGGGTCCACAACTCAGCCCTTAATACTTACTAATACTTGGTATTTCCTTTACCCTTAAGCATTAGGGATAATGTGGGAAATCTTTCCATTCATTATTTTTGAGAGATTTTCCTCTGTTCAAAACAGCATAAAGAAAATGAAAACATGGGGGCGCCTGGGTGGCTCAGTCGTTAAGCGTCTGCCTTTGGCTCAGGTCATGATCCCGGGGTCCTGGGATCGAGCCCCGCATCGGGCTCCCTGCTCAGCGGGAAGCCTGCTTCTCCCTCTGCCCACTCCCCCTGCTTGTGTTTCCTCTCTCACTGTGCCTCTCTCTGTCAAATAAATAAATAAAATCTTAAAAAAAGAAAAGAAAAAGAAAATGAAAACATGGTCTTTTTGTTAAAAGAGCTTGTTCTGGAAGGGAGACACACTGAGGATATATAAAGAGATGTCTAATAATCTAAGACAGCGAGTGATGTGGTGAAATGAATATTACTAAGAACAAGGAATAATGGAGGTCTCGAAGGATGTACAAGAAAGTTGTACAGTGAACAGAAATTTATGCACAAAAACGTGCAAGTCACAACTTACACAAGCACAGGCACACACGTACACACATCAGATTTTTTTAAAAAGGGGGAAAGTGGGCACAAGGCTGAACTCATTTACAGAGATTCTTATGTGCTAAGCTACAGTGGATTTTGTCACATAAACAATGGGAAGCCATAGAAGTGTTTAAGAGTAACATTCTAAAATGCTACTTCAGAAAAATTAATTAAGGCAGCATTGTAAATGGCTAAAGGAAGGAGTCATGGAAATAACTTACATTAAACCTTTTTAGAGAATAAACTAAAGGATGGACACTTTTCTTTCACATATGTGAAATCCCCATCCCTCTTCTGAAAGAATTCATTTTGCCAGTCCTCTTCCATCCCTGACACTTCATCAATTATGAAGCAATGGAAGCCTGGAAAAGCTGCAGAAGTGGACTTACAGCTGTACCTGATTATGGGATGCCGGATCATCATGAAACAGAATGACATGGTAATTTGAAAGCCCCCGCCTCAAAAAACCTGGGATCACAATTTCCCAAATCTACCAAATGACTGCAGTCACAAGACTGGAAGTGAGTTCATATTTCTGAAATATTTTAAATATTATCAGAAGGTAATTATGAGCAGGTTCATACTGAAACTTGTTAAGAGAAGAAGGTCATTGTTATTCCGGACTGCATATGCAAAAGAAGAAAATTGTTATGGAACAGAGGAAGAGTCCCCTCTTTGTGATTCAGGAGAGACTGAAGCAGGAATATGCATTCAGTTTGGGGATCTCATTATAAGAAAAAGAGAGACAGACTGCAGGAAGTTCAGAAGAAATCAACAGGAATAATTAAGGAACCAGAGGTATTTACTCTAGAGGAAATATTAAAAGAATAAATAAGATACATGCAGTTGGCTAACTAAGGGAAACATGAGAATTGTCTACCAATACCTAATGTGTGTAAACACTGAAAACTGAAAGTTGATATAAAGCCTAGAGCAAGAAGGTAAAATTAAAAATAAGGCAATTAAATAAAAAGAAAATTCTGGCAGAGTACATGAGAAAGCAAGGCAAATTCTGTGCAATAGCTGGCCTAACTTTTCCCAGAATATTTTAAAACAAACTAGTCAAATAATATGTGTGTTCCTTGGGGTAAATTACCCAGATAATAAATAAATAGATAATAAATAAATAAATAAATAAATGCGTTAGCTTCTTTCCCTTTTTAAAAAAAACTGAATGTTAATATTTGGTCACTAATAGAACAATGTTATAGGAAAAGGAATTTTTGGCTTAATTGGAAAATAAATACACAATTTAGCCCTTTGAAATATTTGAAGATAGAATGTCATGTCTAGGAGTTAGGAGATTCCAGCTGATGTCCTCTCTTATCTGGAGCAAATTCTACTTTCCCGAAAATGGGGATGATGAGCTGAATATTTGGTTGTTTTATCCTTTTTCATTACCACTCCGCCCTTGGAAAAGAGATGAGGGAAAAGGACCATTTTATGAGGCTATACAGCTGTTCCCCACCTTCCCCCAGGCTTCTCTTCTCACTCAGAACTGTTTGATAATCCTTTCACCACCGAATCACACTTCTACACCTCCTTCTTGCATTTACTTAACCTGGAGTTTCTTTTATAATCTATCCAATTTGAGGACTCCTACCAGTACCCCTTGAGCATGGAGCAAGATGACCAAGGGGAGGCTGTCATCACTAGCAACATGATACCTCTGCTCATTATCCCCAGTGCCTAGCACAGTGCTGGTCTCGGATCTCAGAAAATCTTTGCCATTTGCAACAACGTGGATGGAACTGGAGGGTATTACGCTGAGTGAAATAAGTCAATCAGAGAAAGATATGTATCATATGATCTCACTGGTATGAGGAATTCTTAATCTCAGGAAACAAACTGAGGGTTGCTGGAGTGATGGGGGGTGGGAGGGATGGGGTGGCTGGGTGATAGACATTGGGGAGGGTATGTGCTATGGTGAGCGCTGTGAATTGTGTAAGACTGTTGAATCACAGACCTGTACCTCTGAAACAAATAATACATTATATGTTAAAAAAAAAAAGATAACAGGAAGGGGAAAATGAATGGGGGAAATCAGAGGGGGAGACGATCCATGAGAGACTATGGACTCTGAGAAACAAACTGAGGGTTCTAGAGGGGAGGGGGGTGGGGGGATGGGTTAGCCTGGTGATGGGTATTAAAGAGGGCACATTCTGCATGGATCACTGGGTGTTATGAACAAACAATGAATCATGGAACACTACATCAAAAACTAATGATGTAATGTATGGTGATTAACATAACATAATAAAATTTAAAAAATGTAAAAAAATTTTTTTAAATAAAATAAAAGAGAAAATATTTGCAAGACTATGCTGGGATCCCAATCCTTTCTTCCTAGTGAGGAGGAAATGAGTCTTACCCTCTTTAATACTCTGAAAATGGCAAAAGAGTTTCTGATGATTTTGTGATCATTGCTATGGATATTTCTTTTTGTTTGTTTTCTTTTTTTCCGGAGAATGATGACTACTTCCTCGTTACCGTAGGTAGACTATTTCATTCAAAATGGTCTTCGGGAAAAGCACTATGCACTTCTTTGTTTGTATACAAAAGTACAGATCAAACATGTACCTCCTTCATAATCAGACTTCACGCTGCTCAAAATGGGTTAAATGGAGTGTTCTAGAACCGGGGGTATATTCTGAGGTTAAATTTGCTGCTTTGTGTCTAAGTCTCAGTTTGTATTATGTGTAAATAGGATCCACTCCTGTTTGACCTGTGTCATCAGAGATACTGTACTTTTCCAAAGCAAGTCCCACTTAGGAAGGCAAATAGAAATGCCTTCAGAAGACCAGTGCAAACTAAAGTAACTGCAAGACTTACTGACCACTTCTTTGTAGAAGGACACAACCATGGAAAACCGCCTCCCTACCCATCACCATTCACAGAGTGGCTGATATCCCCCACTTTCAATGTTAATATAGTTCCTCCTGTAACTCCAGTAGTCTGGCATATTTTCTTTTCAAAATAACACCTTTATTAATCACCTAATAAAGGCTTATTAATACTTTTATAAAAAATAACTTCAGCCCTGTCTGAATTTCATAAACTTTTGATATAAAAACACTTGAAACTTCAGCTCATTACACAAAACTAAATGACAAATATTCTGCACTTTTATACTTCAGCCAGTAAAAAATTACCACTTATTCCCTGGCCTACACTAATAAAAAATTAATTCTATTAAAAACTTAAATATAAAAACACATATTCTTATAACTTGAACTTTTATTGCGATATTAAGTTCCCTTCCACTTAAATTTTAAGAAAGCAACGGTGAGATCAGGTGGGTAGTAAATTGCCCACAAGCCTATATCCCATGAATTTGAAGACATATGGTGTTACTTGGAGCTGGAGAGGGAATGTTCTCCTGGTCTAGCACAGTTCATGAAGTGAAGTGTAAAATAGGACACAAGTGACTTGGGTACAGTCATTTAGCATCTGTTCCACTCATGTTAATTCAGGTTGGACATCATACGAAGGCAGGAACATAACATGATACAGAAACACTTTAAAAAAACATAATTGCCAGTTTAATAGCTTGGCAAGAAATGAATGTTTAACCTTTGCAGGCAGGAAACGGGGTCTGTTTTAACGGTAAGAGTCTCCATTCCCCTGAAACTAGGAAAACATACCATGAAATTAAAGGTGTCCTTCACTCTAATAAAGGTAGTGGTGACAACTATTCAGTCATTTCTTTATTCACTCATTCTTTAAATCTCAGCTCAAATATGAGCCTTACCATAAAGAATGATTAACAGTTGTAAACGGATGTATATTAGAAGTAGAGATAATATCAAGTGGGAATGACTTCCCAGAGTCAAAAGTAGGAAAATTCAATAAATAGTGTATTGGTTTGTCACTAGAGAAGTACATAAGACAGTATATGGAATAAAAACAAATTATGTGACATAAGGCATCTTGACTAAGGACTTGAAGAATATCATATATCTTAGCCAACCCTTTATATCCTGTAGCAGGGTAAAGGTAATTTTCTTCCATATGGTTTTGCCTGGATAGGGGGAAATAGACTACACTTCCTCCACTTGATGGTGTTCTGAGGCTACCAACAAAGTTTCCATTGAATTATTTTAAATGTAACAAATAGAGCAAAAAAAAATCAGTCAATATGCTATGTTCATCAGCATCAGATCCAATGGATATCCAATAGTTTCATAACATCATATTAGAGAAAAATTGCTAAATATGTGAAATGGGAACTTTACATAATTTCTAAACAGAGCTTAACAATAGGAAGGCAGCATGATTAGGGGGATGAACAACTGGAGTCAGGAACTGTGGCTTCTACTCGTGGACATTAATGAATTACAAAGGAGTCAGTCACTATGAGCTTCAGTTTCTTCATCTGTAAAATTAGTGAAGTGGACCAGATGGTCTCTATAATCCTTTCCATCTCTACAGTCTATTTTCAATTTGTGATCTATTATCATTAACAACAACAAATTAATGGGTATTAATTTCTAAATAAAGTTGATATTACTTAATAAATTTTCGTTTGCCCTGAGCTATACATACGGATAATGAATCTCCATTAGCACTAATACCATCTATTTCCAAGCTAGCTTGTTGAGAAGCAGTCTAAGGATAGAAAATAGAATGTTTCTCCAATTCATGCTTCTGAGTATTTTGGAAATAAGACTCATAATATTAGTCTCACTTACAGGCATAACTTGAAGATATGGAGGGCTTGTTTCAGACAACCGCAATAAATCAAGTATCACAATAATGCAAGTCAATGAATTTTTTGGTTTCCCAGTGCATATAAAAGTCATGTTTACACTGTACAATAGCAGTCTATTAAGTGTATAATAGCATTGTGTCTAAGAAAAACAAGGTACATATCTTAATTAAAAACTACTTGAGGGGCGCCAGGTGGCTCAGTGAGTTAAGTGTCCAACCTTTGATTTTGGCTCAGGTCATGAGCTCAGGGTGGTGAGATCAAGCCCCACATCAGGCTCCATGCTGGGCAAGGAGTTTGCTTGAGATTCTCTCTCGCCCTCTTCCTCTGCCCCTACCCGACCCCCCCCACCAGCTCATGTTCTCTCTCAAAAAACAAAACAAAACAAAAACAAAAATTAAAAAAAAAACTCACTACTTTATTGCTAAAAAATGGAAGTCATCATCTGAGCTTTCGGCAAGTTGTAATCTTTTTGCTAGAGGACAGCCTTGTCTCAATGTTTGTGGCTACACACTGATCAGGATGGTAGCTGCTGAAGTTCGGGGTGGTTGTGGGCAACTTCTTAAAATAAGACAACCATGAAGCTTACCACATCGATTGACTATTCTTTTCATGAGCAATTTCTCTGTAGCATGCAAGGCTGTCTTATAGCATTTTACCCACAGTAGAACTTCTTTTTAAATTGAAGTCAATCCTCTCAAATCCTGCTGCTGCTTTATCAACTAGGTTTAAGTAGGATTCTAAATCCTTTGTTGTCATTTCAATAATCTTTGCAGCATCTTTATCAGTAGATTCCATCCAAAGAAACCACTTTCTTTACTCATCCATAAGAAGTAACCCCTCTTCTGTTCAAGTTTTATCATGAGATTGTAGCAATTCAGTCCCATCTTCAGGCTCTCGTCTAACTCTAGTTCCTTGCTATTTCCACCACATCTGCAATTACTTCTTCCACTGTCTTGAACCCCTCGAAGTCATCCACAAGTGTTGGAATCAACTTCTTCCAAACTCCTGCTAATGTTGATATTTTGACCTCTTCCCATGAATCACAAATGTTCTTAACGGCATCTAAAACGGTGAATCCTTTTCAGCAGGTTTTCAATTTTCCTTATTCAGATGCACCAGAGAAATCACAATCTATTGTAGCTAAGCCTTATGAAATGTATTTCTTAAATAATAAGACTTGAAAGCCAAAATTACCCCTTGATCAATGGGCTGCAGAATGAATATTGTGTTAGCACACATGAATCACACATTAATTCTGTTGTACGTCTCCATCAGATCTCTTGGGTGATTAGGTATGTTGCCAGTGAGCAGTTATATTTTGAAAGGAATCTTTTTTTCTGAGCTGTAGGTCTCAACAGTAAGCTTAAAATATTCAGTAAACCATGTTATAAACAGATGTGCTGCCATTCAGGTTTTCTTCCATTTAAAGAGCATGGGCAGAGTAGATTTAGCATAATTCTTCAGGACCCTAGAATTTTCAGAATGGTAAATGAGCATTGGCTCCAACTTTAAGTCGCCAGCTGTATTAGCTCCTAATAAGAGCCAGCCTGCCCTTTGGAGCTGTTGAAGCCAGGCATTGACTTCTCCTCTCTAGCTATGAAAGTCTTAGATGGCATCTTCTTCGACTAGACAACTATTTCATGTGCATTGAAAATTTTTTGTTTAGTGTAGCCACCTTCATAATTTCTTAGCTAGATCTTCTGGATAACTTGCTACAACTTCTTGTTCCTCCACCTTGCACTCATGTTATGGAGACGGCTTCTCCCCTTAAGCCTCATGAACCGACCTCTGCTAGCTTCCACCTTTCCTTCTGCAGCCCCCTCAACTCTCTCAGCCTTCAGAGAATGAAAGAGAGTTAGGGCCTTGCTGCGGATTAGGCTTTGGCTTAAGGAAATGTTGTGGTTGGTTTGACCTTCTTATCAAGACCACTACAACTTTCTCCATATCAGCAATAAAGCTGTTTTACTTTCTTATCATTCATGTGTTCACTGGAGTAGCACTTTCAATTTCCTTCAAGAATTTTCCTTTGCATTCACAACTTGGCTAACTGGTGCAGGAGGCCTAGCTTTTGGCCTGTCTCAGCTTTTGACATGCCTTTTTAGTAAGATTACTCATTTCTAGTTTTTAATTTAAATTGAGAGATGTGTGAATCTTTCTTTCACTTAAATACTTGGAGGCCATTGCAGGGTTATTATTAACTGGCCTCATTTCAAGATTGTTGTGTCTCAGAGACTAGGGAGGTTCCAAGAGAGGAAGAGATGGGGCAACAGTTAGTCAGTGGAACAGTTGGAACACACACAACATTTATCAATTAAGTTCATCATCTTACTTGTATGGGCATGGTTGGTGGTGCCCCAAAACAATTACATTGGTAGCAACAAAGATCAGTGTTCACAGATCATCATTACAAATAAAATAATAATGGAAAAGTTTGAAATATTGCAAGAATTACTGAAACATAACACAGAGACAGGAAGTAAGTAAATGCTGCTGGAGAAATGATAGACTTGCTTGATGCAGGATTGCCACAAAACTTCAGTTTGTAAAAGACGCAATATCTACAAAGCACAATAAAGCAAAGCACAATAAAATGAAGTACACCTATATTTATTTTTTTTTAATTTTACTGAGTGCCTACTATGTGCTAGAAAATATGTCGGTTATAGGAAAATAAAGTAAGTACAAAATGCTTTGCAATCATGTTTGAAGTTACTAGTATTCCAATGCCTTTTTTCTAAGATTTATTTATTTTAGAGAGAGAGAGAGAGCAGGGGGAGGGGCAGACGAGGACAGAGAGAGAGAGAGAGAGAGAGAGAGAGAGAGGCAGATTCCCCATTGAATGCGGAGCCCAATGCGGGGCTCAATCTCATGACCCTGAGATCGTGACGAGCCAAAATCAAAAGTCAGACACTTAACCAACTAAGCCACCCAGGTGCCCCTGGTATGCCCATATCTTATTAAACTTTTCTAGATTCTTTTTCTCATAACGATATTTCCAAAACCCATTTTTTCAAACAAAAATAAAAAAACCTAATAAATTTTTCAAATTACAACATGGAGAATTTTCTTAAAAAACTAAAAGGCTTCAATAAAGAAAAATAAGAAAATACAAAACAGAATACATGTACCCATTATTTTGAAACCAGATAATTACTCTGAAATTATTTCTATACTTATATCTTAAAGAAAAACTGGAATTGTTTAGCTAAACATTGTTACATAAGGCAGCAGGTAATATGTCAAGTTTATCAATTTAATTTTTTTTAGCACATTCTAATAGGTAACATATACACATAAACCAAATTACCATAGTGAGTTTAAATAATTTCTAGTTGTGAAAAAATGAAAAAGCTTAAAATAAATGTATATTAAAATGAAGCAGCTTTACATAGTGCATAACTTTTTTTAAAAAAAACTTGTTTGAAACACTCCAGAAAATACTTCAGATAGATTTCCAACTTCAATGTGTCTTTACCCATGTCCATAACCCATACTCCAGCCAAACATAAAAAACAATTTTTCATCCACAGCCTGGCTCAATAGTTTTCTCCACCTCAACTGGTTCCCCAAGCCATTTCCACCTGCAAAATTCAGTGTCATCCTGAAACACAGTAACAGCACACATGACCAGCAGATAGTAAGCACTTTGGTAGATTACATTATTGTTCCTAATTTTATTGTTCCTAATTTCTCAGGCCATCTCTCCTGTAAGATCATACATCCCTGCTCATTGACTTGTAGGGCCTTCCTAAGGGAGAAATTATATTCTCAAAAACATCCCACACATCGCTTCACACATGCTAAGTACTCAGTAATGGTTGTTAGAGTAACATAAGTTGTTGGAAAAAATGAGAAAGATATTAGGATATAAATTATAATAATGATCTTCTATAAAAAAGGAAACTAGAGTCTCACAGTTATTTAGAAGACCTTACCCTTTGAAAAGAAAAAAAAATTTTCAGTTTTCTTAGAAATCAGTAATTCTTCTCAATCAGAAACTAACTAGATTGAAATCTCCCTTGAGAACCAAGCATTTCTCATTTAGCTTTGTACTCTATGCAATACACAACAATGATCAGCATGAATAAATATTTCCTGAATTGAAAGAATTAAATATTTGTAATAAAATATTGAGACTGTATTAATCAAAGTTATAGACTGGAATCAGTTCATGTTTGGGGATATAGATAATCACAGGTATAATAAAGCAACTGGGTGATTTTTAGCAAAATAACATATCTTGAATACCTACTAGTGAGTTAAGTAAGACTAACCTTAATAACAGTAATACTGATGAGGATAATAGCTAACCTATAGTAACTTCTATATGCCAGATACTGTTCTAAGCCCCACATATATATTAACTCCTTTCATTTCCCCCAACTGAATGGGAAAAGTACTATTATCATCTTTCCTGTCATTATATTTTATGAATCAGGAACCTGAGAATTAGTGTGCTTAAGAAATTTACCCTCAGTTGTTTACCATGTGCCAGGGACAGGCCAAGCACTCTATAGACATTACCATGCCTTATTCTCCTAACTACCCATTAAGGTAGGAACAATGTCACTAAGAAAAAGCAGAGATTTTGCAAGGTTAAGTCATTTGCCAAAGATCAAAACTGTAAGAAATAGAGCCAGAACTTGAATCAGATGTGCTTGATTTCAGAGAATGAGTTCTTAGTCACTGACCCATTCTGAAGAAGCACACACAAATACACACACAGAAACACACATGTCCACACATATACACAGGAACATGCATGGCATGCTAAATTGTGAGTCACCCAAAACTTGGAGTGATATAAAGTATGGTGACTGATAGTTTTGATTCAAAATGATTTCCACAGACAGGGAAAAAAATAGACTTTTATAAGAGGTTGAATGGAAATAAATGGTATGCCCTATATTGCAATCCAGTGAACCATCAGCATAAATAAAATGTAAGAAATATAACTACTTATGATAACATGTGTGATAATAAAAAGGATTTGGGGGACTTATACTTAATGATATTATAGGAGCCAATACCGTAAAGTGGCCACCAAGTGTCAGATTGATCTGAAATGCTTCAATATGAATTACAGACCTCTCTACTCTGTATTGATCAGACCACCTTAAATACTGCAATCCGTGATGAAGGGCCTGGGAATTTGTAACCTGTAGACCTGAAGAAGATGTGATAGTTGTCCATAAACATTAGTAGGACTATGCTGGGGAGGAAGAACATAATTGGCTGAATGCGAACCTAAATGGAGGGACAAGGTATGATAATTACAAGAAGATGGATTTGGAGCTTCATCTAAGAGTCAATGACATTTAAACATGGAAGTAACTGTCTTGACGAGGGCATCATCGTTCAAGAAGTGGCTGGAGTGCAGCATGTTGGAGAGATTGTCCAATAAATTCAAGCACCCGTCAATAGGTCATATTTAACGTCTCTCCCAAACCTTACTTTCTATGATTCCATCGAGTCTCATGTAAGTAGGAAAAAAAAAAAAAAAAAACCCCAAACCTACAAGTTTGAATAAAATTCAAGCTGCCAATGGAAATAAGGCGTCAAGTTATTTAACGTAATCCCTCAATTTCTCCCACCAATTCTGGACTAGCTTGACCCCTATGTACATTTCAGAAAGTAAAAGAACAAGGAGGCTAGCTGATTGTTTTGTTTTCCAATAAACAAGTCTCCCTTATTTTCCCACTGCCATATGTTGGAAAAAAACTTTTTAAAATGATTCATATTTCAACCCTCTCCAGCTGTGCTTTTCTCTTATGTAGGCAGGGTTTTCCTGGCCCTAAACATAAAATACAACATGATTTTACAAGTAGAAATTAATATATTTATTAAATTGCATTTCAAAAGAACTTCAAAAAAATTCAGTGCAGGCAGACACCTATGCTTTTTTTTTTTTCTTATAAGGAGTGGAGTGTATGAAAAACACAAAGAAAATGTATATTGTTGCTTTAGTGACAGAACATTCCCTGTCAAAAGGTCTCTCCCCCCTCCCCACCTGACTGTTGTTTCCAGCATTCTCTGTCTCTCCATTATCCCTTGCTTGCTAAAGTAGCTTAGTCTATAATAAAGGCAACCGAGTGCTGGCTTGAGACGGCCATGAAAACTCACATCCATATAAAGCGTTTTTCCACTTTTGTTAAGCTTCTTATCACACACACACAAAAGAAAGAACCCTCTCTCCTTCTCTTTCTATGCCTCTCTCTCCCTCTGCCCTTTTTAAATGATCGTTCTAATTTTATTGAGACTCTTTTGCTAGGGGACCACACTACAGTTCAGTCACTATAGGAAAGTGAACCCCAAAGAGCCAGCTTGCAACTATGACAAACCATTTCCACTTCTTATGTTAACATTTCATCTCAGAGGACTCTTTTCTCTCTCTGGTAGCTGCAAGGCACCTCTTTGTCTCTATTGCGCTTGCTGTGTGAAGGTGCGTCATTGACTAGAGTGAAGTGCACTCGAAATTGCCAACTTGAAGCTGGCACGCTTTTTTTTTTTTTTTTAATTTTGTTTAAGTTGACACCCCCATGGGACTTGTGCTGCCCTAAGCAGCAGTTTATACTTTCATGACATTTCCCTTCTGAGACAGGCTTAGGTAGAGCCAATATGCCAACTTCTGTATCTGGGGGTTGGGAGAGTTGGTGATTTGATGGAACTCATTTGATCACACCTGCACCCCCCTCCCGTGTCCATCACAGGTGTCCTTTCTCATTGTTCTCTCTTCTCTCTTCTGAACTCACTTGGCTCTTTAAAGTAGAACAAGTTCTAAAATGCTAACTGTGGTGGCCCTCTCAACAGGAGGATTTCCCAGCAAGAGAAAATGCAAGGCATTACGGCAGCCCACTTACCAAAGCTATAGACAAAATTCTCTTCTCAATGTCCATTTCTACGACCCTTACTAGGATATACTTCATAAAGAAAATTATGCAAAGAAGTCACGGCTGTTTCTTTCCCAGAGGATACTAAGCATACTGAATATCATTTAGACCAGTGGTTCTCAAAATGCAATCTGAAGACCAGCAGCACCAGCAGCACCTGGGAACGTGTTAGAAATGCAAATCTTTGAACCCCACCTCAGGCCTACAGAATCAGAAACTCTGAGGGTAGACACCAGTCATCTGCTTTAACAAGACCTTCTGGTGATTCTGATAGAGTAAAGTTTGAACTGTCTAAATAAACTAAACAGCTCAAGTACTATTGCATTTGACAAAAAGTCTGTAATTGGAGTAAAATCAAGGATGCGCACAATGATAACAGGAAATGAGGAAGAAATATGATAAGGAAGTAATGATTCATGAGGCAGTAAATTGGATTTTGGTAAAACAGGACCACTTCAAAAAAACTGATAATTTATTTGAAAAATATCCTTAAGGACATGCATAAAAATCACACCCAAATTTCAAGATCAGTTTCTCTACACTAGTATCTGCTGAAATAAACGTGAGGATCAGTTACTGCCACAACAAATGCAGCCAAAGCACTCACTTTATGTGTTACCCTGTGCACAAACCCAAGAACAGAGGCAAAGATCTGGACCTGACATCTCTGAGGGGAAGTAGGACGTTTCCGTGCGACGCTGCAATACCAGGGAGAAAATAACTCCATGAGGCAAAGCCAAAATTCTCTGGAAGTTCAGAAGACACGAAATTTTTACCTAGTGAATCAAGAAAAGCTTTATGGAAAATATACCGATTCAATTCACACAAAAATGCAAAGGCCAGTAAGTCCGTGGAAAATATACTAATGTTATTAAACATAGAAAGTAAAAAGCTATAGGATATGATTTTTACCTATTAAAGTTGCAGTGCTTTGTAAAAAGAGGGTGCAGTGAATCAGAAACTTTAATCACTGTCTGGGTAGGAAAACTGATGTATTTCTGCAAGGAAATTTAGGTAGCGAAAGCCCTAAGAGTGTTTATACTAATTTACCTAGTAATTCCATTTTAAGAATTTAACCAGAAGGAATAACTGAAATGTGTACAATGTTTTAAACACAAGAATAATTATTGAGACAAAAAAAAATTTTTAAATGAATATTTAAACAGTTTGAATAAATATGGCACACCTATATAAAGGAATATTTTGTTTCCATTAACATTGTGTCATAAAACAATAGGTATTGACATGGAAAAAATGCTCGTGGTGTATTATTATGTTAAAAAAAAGGCAAGTCACAAAACTACATCTACACTCCTAATCTTATTTTTTATATCTATCTCTTTATAGGCAGTAAAAAGTACCAAAGTAAAATGAGTTGATATTTTGCTTGTGGTTAGTGTTCACTATTGGGCTATTGGTTATTTTTTTCTTAAGTTTTCTTAAGTTTCTGTATTTTTATACTTTAGAATACTAATAAAATCTATTCCTTATCACAGCCCTGGTTTCTGCCTTCTTCTATGACTTCTTTCGTACTTCTCTCCTCCACACTCTCTGATCACAAGATACTCTGCCTTTGTGTTTTGTGTTTTGTCAAATATACCAAGCACAGTTTGCTCTTTGCATCATCCCCTGTTCCCTCTGCCAGATCATTGTGTGACCAGCTCCTTCATATCTCTGCTCCATGTATCACATCCTCAGAGAAGACCACCCAGAAGAAGCCACCATCCTGCCCCAAACATTTGTCCTCACCTTGTCTTCACATCACTCATCATCATCTAAAATTATCTTGTGCATGTGTTTGTTTATTTGCTGTCTCTCTCCTCTCTCTAAAATGCGTTGTCCCTGGGAGTTCACTTATCTTGAGTATCACTGTATCCAAGAACCAAGACCAGTACCAGACATGGAGCAGAACCTCATTGTTCTAGAATTTGTATACAAACTCAAAACAGGTTATTTGGTAATTCCTATGGATCAAAATCATCCTGTATCTAGAATTTTCCTTCATCCCCAACCCACTTTAAAAGATTTATTTATTTATTTGAGAGAGAGAAGAGAGAGGGCATGAGCAGGGGGAGGGACAGAAGGAGAGAGGCAGACTTCCCCCTGAGTGTGGAGCCTAAGACAGGGCTCTATCCTGTGACCCCAAGATCATGACCTGAGCAGAAATCAAGAATTGGGCACTCAACTGACTAAGCCACCCAGGCACCCTGATCCCCAACCCACTTTAATTCTTTGCATCCCAATTTCTTGCCCCGTCTGAGTTGTCAGAAACCCTAATGTCCATAGGAAAAATTAAGCAGGTAAATGATAATAATATGCATACAAGGATATATATCTTGTAAAGTTAGGATTGTTAAAAAAGAAAACCACTGGGCGCCTGGGTGGCTCAGATGGTTAAGCGTCTGCCTTCGGCTCAGGTCATGATCCCAGGGTCCTGGGATCGAGGCCCGCATCAGGCTCCCTGCTCCCTGGGAGCCTGCTTCTCCCTCTGCCTCTCTCTCTCTCTCTCTCTCTCTGTCTCTCATGAATAAATAAATAAAATCTTTAAAAAAAAAGAAAAAAGAAAAAGAAAACCACTGGCACAAAGTGCACAAAACAAGGAAGGTTCCTTGAAAGAGGTGTACCTTGAGGTTGCTGAGGAAGTGATAGAATCCTGCTTCATGAAGGAGTGGTGGAGATTCACATGCAGGCACAGCATGAACTGGAATTAAGCAAGGCATACTTGATGTGCCCATAAGATGGCTTACACTGTTCCGATGAGTAGGATGCTCTACATTTATTTTTATTTTACATATTGCATAGTATGTACACAAGAAAAACCACAATCTCTAAAACCTTAATATTGCATAATAAAGAATTTGTCTCCTCTTTGTCCCCTTGTACCTGAGAGAGAGACTCTAAATTTAGAATTTCCTAAGCGATAAAACAGTCTCTCTTATTCATGACGGGCCTCTCAGACCACACTGGACTGTATGCTAACGAGGTGACTCAGTGGGCACTTAGATTGTTTCAGATTGGGGGTTGGCCTTACGAAAAAGACCAATCAAGTGATTAGAGGGTTCAGACTTTGGGTCACAGGATATCAGCTCAACTTCAGAGAGGGGAGATGGGCAGGAGATCCAGTTTGACCATACAGCCAATGATTCAACCAGTTATGCCTACCTAATAAAATTCCAATAAAGACTCTACACACTAGGGGCGCCTGGGTGGCACAGTCGTTGGGCGTCTGCCTTTGGCTCGGGTCGTGATCCCGGGGTCCTGGGATCGAGCCCCGCATCGGGCTCCCGGCTCTGTGGGGAGCCTGCTTCTCCCTCTCCCACTCCCCCTGCTTGTGTTCCTGGTGTCGTTATTTCTGTCAAATAAATAAATAAAATCTTTAAAAACAAAAGAACTTGAAGGATCTCAAATGCAGTAAAAAAAAAAAAAAAAAAAAGACTCTACACACTAGGGATACCTGGATGACTCAGTCGGTTAAGCCTCTGACTCTTGGTTTGAGCTCAGGTCATGATCTCATGGGTCGTAGGATCGAGCTGACACTGGGCTCCATGCTCAGCAGGGAATCTGCTGGAGATTTTTTTCTCTCTCTCTCTCCTTCTCCCTCTGCCCCTCTCCCCTACTCTCTGTCTCTCCCTAAATAAATAAAATCTTAAAAAAAAAAAAAAATTCTACACACTAAAGCTCGGATGAGCATCCTAGTTAGTGATACACATAGATTTATTGGGAGGGTAATGGGTCTTGAGAACAGAGTCTTCATATTTGAGACCCACCCAGACATTACCCAATGCATCTCTTCATTGGCTGCTCCTGATCTGCATCTTTTATAATAAAAAAGTAACCAGGGGTGGGCGCCTGGGTGGCTCAGTCATTAAGCATCTGCCTTGGCTCAGGTCATGATCCCAGGGTCCTGGGATCAAGCCCCACATCTGGGCTCCCTGCTCAGCGGGAAGCCTGCTTCTCCCTCTCCCACTCCCCCTGCTTGTGTTCTTGCTCTCGCTGTCTCTCTCTCTCTGTCAAATAAATAAATAAATAAATAAATAAATAAATAAATCTAATAAATAAATAAATAAATAAAATAACCATAAGTACAGGACCTTCCTGAGTTCTGTGAGGCATTCTAGTGAATTACTGAACCTGAGAGGTAGTAGAAATTTTTCACCAGTTGGTGAGAAGCACAGGTAACCTGGATGCCCCAGAGCTTGTGGCTAGTGTCTAAAGTGAGGTAAAGTCTACCTCACCTCACTTTAAATACCTACTCCAGGTAGTTAGTGTGAGAACCGCATTGCATTCAATATGGAAAAATTTGATTTTCCATGAGCTTAAAGCAATTTTTCTTACTACATATGCCTGTGAGAATTTTATTTAATAATACTCCCATTTTCCAGATGTTAATCAGTCAAAACTTACACCATACAGAGTTTCATCACAAATATTATATTATATATATATATATAATATTATATCCATAAACTGAAGTTTAACCATGAGCAGATTTAACTTAGTCTTTCATCATTCAGAAGCAGATAAGTATAATATACTCCTGGGCTTTTCCAAATGAAATTCAACAATAGAAGTCCTAACTCTACAGAGGCTCTACATGTCCTGGGGCCTTATTCTATAGAAGCAGAAATTCTCTCTGAAAAGTAATTTCTTCTCAGTAGTTGTAGAAGTTGAGGAATAATATCACCTACATGACTCCTACTTGTGCTGTACTGTAGACAAGATTGGAGGAAATTTGAAGCTATATGCAATATACTATTGTTGCTTTTCATATTTTAATACAAAAATTTAAGATTGATTTCTATATCTTCTGTACTCAAACAATAATTGTAAGATCAAATAGTTTGGAGTAGAGAGAAGAAGAAAAGAAGAGAAGCTTTAAAAAGACATCAATTGACCATGAAACTGTTTTTTATTTTTCATGTTGCTTATTTCAGGGAAGTAACTATAAATATTTCCTTGATATGGTAAACTTCAGGAATTGGCCTGAATCTTCTGAAGGGGAAAGTTTTCATGTTCATATCAAAAAGTTCCTGCTTTTCTTGAAAATGCCACAATTGAACCTTTCAAAAAAACTCAATTTATTTTTACTTTTGCTTTGTAAAATACCAAAGTTGAGAAATATCTAGCTCAAAACCTAATTGTGGAGTTAAACTATAACACCACAGAGATGGTAGATATGCATACTAAGATCAAGGCTGCAGTTTTTGATCCTTAGAAGAAACCCTAAGGGAAATGGATCAAGTAATATAATCGCCACTTCCCATTTAATGATGTGGAGTGTTTATTTTTAATAGAGTAAAAATAGATAGAGAATGAGCAAATTTCAAAACATCTTAAGTCCTCTATAAACTATTATAGCATTTATCTATGGGATGTGAAGAGAGCAAACAATTGGAATTGAGCTGTGTCTTCTGAAACAGATAGCACCATGGTGCAAGGTGCAAGGCTGGCTCTGTATTATAAAAGGGTACAGAACCAAGACTTCTCCCTTACAAGTTTCAGTGGCTAGAGAAGAGTAGTTATTGCTTCTTTTACTTAACAACTTCTGTGAGTCTTTAGAAGTGCAAACTATGCCCACTGACTCCATAATCTCAATTATTATGCCAAAGACCTTGTCCTAGCTCCAGATTTCATAACAATAACAATGAAAACAATTGATATTTATTAAGTGCCAAAACTATATGGTAAGCACATATGTGTGCATATGTACATATATATTTCTTATTTCACTTAATTTTAACAATAGCTCTATTTGGCAAGTAGCATTAATTCTATTTCAAACCAAGGTAATCGAAGAAAGAGATTGTTACTTGCACAAGATTGCTTAGTGTTGATGGCTTAATAGCTAATTGGTAGTAGAACAAAGATTTGAACCTACGTCTGTCTGTTCTAAAGCCCCAAATCTTATCTACTACAGGACACTGAAAAGAATGGCCCTATAAGAGAAAAACAGTGGAAAACAGACCTTCAGCAATCTGTATCTACAAGGTGTTCTGTTAAGCTTTTCGGTCCAAGTTAAGTCTGATTAAACTATCAGGTGTTGCTTTGGAGTCTTTAACATCAGTCCCTTTGTTTTTTTGGAACATAAGTAATTCTTAGGTAAAGTTAATTTAAACTGAACCCAGTCCCTTACTTTTATACACAATGAGTACCTGGAAAAAAATGTGAAATATACAGTGTATGAACACCAAATCACTTAAACGAGTAACAAAATTTAAAAATTTACAAGCTAGAATTACACACATTTTTAGAAGCAGACTTTCATACTGTTTCCAACATTTTACACACATTCTATAATTATATGTGTTTTCCTAACAATAAAACTCATGGTCAGCCAGCTTATGTTCACTGAGCTTCCAAATGAGACTTAAGATTCATTCTTTGCAGTGCTTAATTATTTCTATCTTTCTTACAATTGTTTTTTAATAGTCTACACTTCAGGTATCTATCTAGCATAAGCATATTCATTTTCTGCTCTACACTCATTTTTATATATTAATGGCAAAATTCAATAAAATTGTCATCAGGTGCTCAAACATTCGCCCAGAGCAGCAAAGCTCCAAAAAAGAACAGTTCGCTAGCAAACAACACCATGAAGAAATTTGGTGACTTTGAGAAGTTGATGTAGATTATACACAATTGCAGAGTGTAAATATATGAAAGTCCAGGGGAGAAATATGGCAGAAAGGTTTTGATTTTATTTTATTTTTCTTTTTTAAATTTCATTTTATTATGTTATGTTAATCACCATATATTACATCATTAGTTTTTGACGTAGTGTTCCATGATTCATTGTTTGCATATAACACCCAGTGCTCCATGAAGTACGTGCCCTCCTTAATACCCATCACCAGGCTAACCCATCCCCCCACCCCCTCCTCTCTAGAACCCTCAGTTTGTTTTTCAGAGTCCATAGTCTCTCATGGTTCATCTCCCCCTCCGATTCCCCCCCTTCATTTATCCCTTCCTACTATCTTCTGTTTTTTAACATATAATGTATTATTTGTTTCAGAAGTACAGGTCTGTGATTCAACAGTCTTAACACAATTCACAGCGCTCACCATAGCACATACCCTCCCCAGTGTCTATCACCCAGCCACCCCATCCCTCCCACCCCCCACCACTCCAGCAACCCTCAGTTTGTTTCCTGAGATTAAGAATTCCTCATATCAGTGAGGTCATATGATACATGTCTTTCTCTGATTGACTTATTTTGCTCAGCATAACACCCTCCACTTCCATCCACGTCATTGCAAATGGCAAGATTTCATTCCTTTTGAAGGCTACATAATATTCCATTGTATATGTATACCACATCTTCTTTATCCATTCATCTGTCGACGGACATCTTGGCTCTTTCCATAGTTTGGCTATTGTGGACATTGCTGCTATAAACATCCGGACGCATGTACCCCTTCGGATCCCCTACATTTGTATCTTTGGGGTAAATCCTCAGTAGTGTAATTGGTGGATCGTAGGGTAGCTCTATTTTCAACTTTTTGAGGAACCTCCATACTGTTTTCCAGAGTGGCTGCACCAGCTTGCATTCCCACCAACAGTGTAGGAGGGTTCCCCTTTCTCCACATTCCTGCCAACATCTGTCATTCCCTTGTTCATTTTAGCCATTCTGACTGGTGTGAGGTGGTATCTCATTGAGGTTTTGATTTGGATTTCCCTGATGCCAAGCGATGTTGGGCACTTTTTCATGTGTCTGTTGGCCCTTCGAATATCTTCTTTGGAAAAATGTCTGTTCATGTCTTCTGCCCATTTCTTGATTGGATCATTTGTTCTTAGGGTGTTGAGTTTATGAAGTTCTTTATAGATTTTGGATACTAGCCCTTTATCTGATATGTCATTTGCAAATATCGTCTCCCATTCTGTTGGTTGTCTTTTGGTTTTGCTGACTGTTTCTTTTGCTGTGCAAAAGCTTCTTATCTTGATGAAGTCCCAATAGTTCATTTTTGCCCTTGCTTCCCTTGCTTTCGGCGATGTATCTAGGAAGAAGTTGCTGCAGCTGAAGTCAAAGAAGTTGCTGCCTGTGTTCTCCTTTAGGATTTTGATGGACTCCTGTCTCACATTTAGGTCTTTCAACCATTTGGAGTCTATTTTTGTGTGTGGTCCAGTCTCATTCTTCTGCATGTGGCTGTCCAATTTTCCCAATACCATTTGTTGAAGAGACTGTCTTTTTTTCCATTGGACATTCTTTCCTGCTTTGTCGAAGATTAGTTGACCATAGAGTTGAGGGTCCATTTCTGGGCTCTCGATTCTGTTCCATTGATCTATGTGTCTGTTTTTGTGCCAGTACCATACTGTCTTGATGATGACAGCTTTGTAATAGAGCTTGAAGTCCGGAATTGTGATGCCGCCGGCTTTGCTTTCTTTTTCAACATTCCTCTGGCTATTCAGTGTCTTTTCTGGTTCCATACAAATTTTAGGATTATTTGTTCCATTTCTTTGAAAAAAGTGGATGGTATTTTGATAGGGATTGCATTAAATGTGTAGATCGCTCTAGGCAGAAAGGTTTTTAAAGCAGAATATAGACACAAAGAGACCAGAATTTGAATACTAATTCTAGGCACGCTTTGGATTTTATTGCTTCCTCAACCATAACACAGGGGTGATATTAATCCCTGTCTTAGTCATTTCAGTCTGCTCTAACAAACCACCACAGACTGGTTGGCTTAAACAACAAATATTTACTTCTCACCATTTTAGAGGCTGGAAGCCCACGTCCAAATGCCAGCATGATCGGGTTCTGGTAAGGGTCTTCTGGGTTGTAGGCTGATGACTTTTCCTTGTATCCTCACATGGTGGTAAGAAGGTAAGCCAGCTTTTTGGTCTCTTCATATAAGGGGGCTAATGCCATTCATGAGGTCTCTACCCTCATGACCTAATTACCTCCCAAGAGCCCCACCTCCAAATACTACCACATTAGGTATTATATTTCAAAATATGAATTTTTAGGAACACAAACATTCTGTCTATAACAATACCTGTCTCAGATGTTTATCTTAAGGATCAAATGACACAATGCAGGTAAGGGACAATTTCTGACACACAGTAAGGACTCAATAAATATTAGTTATTAGCATTGTTATAATTTTAATTATTATAAGTACTGTACTTTAGCATACAAGAATTTGACAGGATCTATAGCACTAAGATTAACTCCATGCTTCCCTTTGGCATTCAGATCAAGCTTACAATCAATTCTTCCACCCTAATGGTGCACGGTAATGGGAAGTTGTCCAGTTTGAGAATGAGAAATCTTTGTGACTTTCTGTAAAATATCAGAGACTCAGGTCTCTCTTCAAAACAAAAGGTTCTTCCTAAGTTATATATTCCTGGTACAAATTGACTGATTTGCCTCAGGTCAAAGATAAGTCAATGCTTATTTAGAAAAGAGCATCAGCATCCTGAATCACTTATTATTTTCTATTAATTTTAATTGTGACGTAGGTCAAAATTTAATAAATTAATACACTTTGTGAATCAGACTTTGTCACTGTACAGATTCTCACTAATAATCAAAGTGAACATTTTGAAAAAAAGAATGCACTATTTCTACCCACTTGGACACCATTTGGGATGACCAAGCGCAATTTACTGAATGGTATCATGGGAATCTATGTAAATAAACATAAAATTGTACTAATGTATTTAATACACTTAATACATTACTAAATTTATTAAGTAAATATTAACAAATATTCCCCCAAGGAGAAGAGGGTTATGCTCATTATTAATCACAATTTTAAATTGGAATGGGATAAGTCAACAAAGGCTAGGCATGATGTGTAGAATCTAGTTGTATACTCTTGCTAAGGAAAGCAACATGGACAGTTGCTTTGAGATGAGAGGGAACAATAATTTTGATCAAAACTTTTAAATTTTCTATGTAAATTCCAATACTAAATCAGCTTTAGAAACCAACGGGACCAGAACTGGATAGCTCTAGGTACTGTGTTATTGAGAATCACTACAAGAGACCTGTCTTATATCTGAAGACTTTTATAAAGAGAAGAACAAGGACATTTTAAATTTTCAAATAAGAACTCTGTTAAAAATAATCAGTCCAAAGTTTAAAATAAATTGCCCCAAGCTTTAAATATGTCTTTAGCAAACTGGAAGAGAGCTACAACTGGAAAATTCAATGAAATTTCTTTGGCAATCTTTCAAAGAAATAAAGAAGCATAACATGAACATTTTGTCAGGCCTCAGGAGTCCTGGTGAATAGTCTATAAACAATGCTATTTCAGTATTATCCCCAGTCACAATCATACCAGATGTTATACTTCCAACCCTTACTCCCTGGTTTATAGGAAAAGGAAAGGGAAAACATTATCCTTCTATAGATGACAATAGGAATAAAAGGTAACTATTTTATCAACTACCAATTCAAAGATGGTAGACTGGATAGTTTTGACTTGAACAAAACTGTAATTATAACAGCAAATAATGGCAGCGTGGATTTATGATATCCTGTTTTCTCAAAACTCAGCTAAACTTGAATTTTGCTCTATTCACAGTATTTCAGAGGAAAACTGAAAGAGATATAACATCAGCAATAGTTAGTGGCAGCTTTCTATGAGATTGGAAATGTATTCATTGTGAAAATATTGAGTCACTAAGCCTTCAGACTGCATTCCAAAAGTCTACTAGGGACATTTCAATCAAGGGTGTGAGAATGTGACAGCCAAGCCATTTGGGCTAAAAAGCATTGTACAGAATTATGTTGGTGAATCTAGTGCCCTCCAAATGACCTCATGTGTGGCCATAGTATTAAGTCATGGAGAAACCTATTCATAAGTTGAAATTTTTTTTTCCAAAAAGGGGAAAAAAAGAAAGTCTTGAGTTCCCAGTAAGAATGCTAAATTACCCCATCTCCCAATGGGATGATTCACTTTCATTTCCAATAGCACTAAAGCCTATTGACCCCCGTGGTGTTATCCTTCTCACTGCTCATGCAGTACTTTCTTTAATCTCTCGGATCAAAGATTGGTCAATAAAAATCATCTCCGCTTTTGTGGGGAGCAAACAAACTGCACTCAGTCCTATGATAATTGTAAGTTTTCACAAAATTCTAGAGAAAGAAATTCCCAGGTGTTGTTATTAAATTGGCAAAGGAAAAAACTTGTCTTCTATTTGGTGAGTCCATTTAAAATGCACTAGCTTTTCCAAGTAAGGTACATATTACCTCTCTTGGGGAGTTTTTGTGCTGTTTTTCCCCTTCTTTCTAAAAATTTTAAATGAATTTTGAATCAGTGAAAGATCTCTTACCAATGACCCTGAACACTGAAGTCCAATTTTTCTGCAGAAAAAAATTACATGGAGGTGTCATTTTGAAAAAAGAACATCAATATAAATGACAGCCTCAATATGAACTGCCCTTTGCAATAAAGGAAACATGCCTCAATCCCAAACGAAAAGGACAACTTCTTTGGTGAAAGAGTAGACCAGTTGTTTTCTCCATTAAAGTTTGGTCCACTTTGCTAAGTAGTAGCAAGTTTCAAGAGGAGATGGAAATAATATCTAGGTTTTTTTTTTTTTTCCAGGTCTGTGATTAGTCAATTGCAACTAAACTCAGTTCATTGACTTATTTCATAATAGATCATCTAACAGTCACTCATGGGAGATTCATGGTTCTACTGAATTATTTCAAAGTTGACAAATTGATAATTTAGTAGGGCACAGTTTGCCATTTCCAACCCCATTAAGCTTTTAAAATTTTATTTCAATTTCCTAATTGCTGGTCATAAGAATACATACTACCTTCTGAACTCTATTTCTTCCATCCCTGTTTAAATAAAAAAGTGATGGGAAATTAACACTTTGCAGAAGTGAACTCTGTAAGGGATATTCTGATACCTTTGCCATCAAAAGGAAATAATGATCAATTTCAATGATATGCTGTGAAATACCAATTATAAGAGATGGTTATTCTAAATATTATTAGGTATTTTATGTAATACACTAGGAAAAAAAAGAAGTAAATGAAATATGAAAATCTATAAGGGCTATTAAATACAGAATAGGAGAACTGATTGCCAGGGAGACAGAACATATTCCACATTGGAGTCTACATTCTCAACATATTTTGCTCTGCATTAATATGGGTACTACTACTGATATTTTCTGTATACACGTTTTTAATAACTTTTGTATTATAGGGAACCACAATATTTGCCTACTCCATATCTTATGGGGCTGTTATAAAAAAATGAAAGTATATACTTTAAAATCATCAGAAAAATAAGATTAAATAAATTTGATTTATTGTTATTCACCATTAATTTGAGAAAATAATACAATGAAGCTTTGTTGTGTTTACAAACAAGTTTTCACGGGGCACCTGGGTGGCTCAGTTGGTTAAGCGACTGCCTTTGGCTCAGGTCATGATCCTGGAGTCCTGGGATCGAGTCCCACATCAGGCTCCCGGCTCAGCAGGGAGCCTGCTTCTCCCTCTGACCCTCTCCCCTCTCATGCTGTTTCTCTCTCTCTCTCTCAAATAAATAAATAAAATCTTTAAAAAAAAAACAAACAAGTTTTCATGATTTAAAAAAAAACAGTAATTAGGAGCATTGGGTTTGAAGTTAGAGACTTGAGTTAAAATTCCAGATTTATGATTTATCCTTATAGAGTTCTTATAATTATTGAGTTTCAGTTTCTTCTTCTATAAAGTTGAAACTTTAAAAAAAATGCCCCACTGCTGGGACACCTGGGTGGCTCAGTTGGTTAAGTGTCTGCCTCTTAATTCTGGCTCAGGTCATGATCTCTGGATTGAGATCCAGCCCCACATCAGGCTCTGTGCTGGCTGTGGAGCCTGCTTAGGATTCTCTCTCTCTCCCTATCCCTCCCCCTGCAAAAAATTGCTTTGTGGTATGAATTCAATATAAATAGTACTCAAAAAATAATTAGTGTTGCCCTTGGCTTACTCTAAATACTCTAAATAGCTAACATTTATTGAACACTTACTATTTCCAGGCCTTGTTCTAAGTACTTATCTTATATTAACCATTTAAACTCCACACTTATCTATAAGGTGGACATTATGACAACCACATTTTATAAATAAGTAAACAAGAGAACAAAGACATTCAGTAACTTGCGTAAAGTCATAGACCTAGTGAACAGCAGAGGCAGGATTTGAACCCAGGTAGTCTGACTCATGAGCTTGAACTCTTAGGTGTCACATTATACTGCCTCTCTAGCTAACAACAACTACTAATTTGTCAGCCGCTTATGTTAATGTGTATAGCAGTGTCTTGCATTGAAAATATTGAGGTTTGCACTCTTTTAATTTAGAATGAAAGCCTGGCTTTGGCTCTTAATAGTGATGTCAACATGGACCACCCCAGTCGATGTCTCTAACTCTCTTCTTCACTAGTAATATAAGAAACTGACTTTCACTGCTACAGAGATCACAGAAGATGATGGATATAAATATGCTAAATAGGGGCGCCTGGGTGGCTCAGTCATTAAGAGTCTGCCTTTGGCTCAGGTCATGATCCCAGGGTCCTGGGATCGAGCCCCGCATCAGGCTCCTTGCTCGGCGGGAAGCCTGCTTCTCCCTCTTCCTCTCCCCCTGCTTGTGTTCCCTCTCTCACCGTCTCTCTCTCTGTCAAATAAATAAAATCTTAAAAAAATAAATTAAATAAATAAATAAATAAATATGCTAAATAAGCATGATATTTCCATGACCATGTTGTACCCTGAGGGAGAAAAATTCTACCTTACCCCAGTGATCCAAATGCTTTGTGAGTCTATGGTTTTTAGACTGTGTTTCCTATATCCAGGCTTCTAGGAACCTTCATTAAGAGTGAGACAGGAAACTGAACTACTCCCTCCACCCCCCAAAAAACAAAACTTCTTGTTTGTGTTTAATTTACATGCTCCCACTAAGAATATATTGGGGGGAAAAAAGGATTCTAGAGCTAAAATATTTAAAATCTCCGAATTCAGTGGTCTGTACCTTCCAGCTAAAATTAAATTATCCCATTAATATTACCATTTACAACACATGTTAAGGAGATTTGGAAATGCTAATTAATTTCAATGTAAATTCCTTTTTAAGGAACTATATACCAAACAGTATGTTTCTAAGTTTGGAGAAAGTTTAGTTAAATCATTAATTTACCAAATGCCATGAAAAGAAATACGAAAAGGACACCAAAGACTATACTTTTCTGTCACTAATCTGACTTGACTGTGTGTATACAAATTAACCACTATAATTCCAGTTTTACGGATGATACTATCTCAAAATTTGTAACACAAATACCTCACAGTTAACACTAGTTGAGAAGGAGTAAATTCTACATGCATGCATTCACTCATTCAAAAAATACTTATTAGACATTTTTGAAACTCATGTGGCAACCGCTATAGAAGAAAGTCTTTTATATATATATAAAAGCTAAAAATACAGAAAAATATAGAAAATATTTTGATGTACTTCTAGACTTTCTGCAGTTTTTCCATAGCTTCATCTTATTCCATGAACAAACCTGCATGAATTAAGTTTTAAGTAATATCATTTTGTGACTCTAAAATTAGGACATACTTATTATAGCAATATTGAGATACACAGAAAATTAAAGTGAAGAAAAAGAACTCAACCAGAATTCTAGGTGAAATCATCATTAGCAGTTGGTGTATTCTCTTACTATAATGTCTCCTGTGCATTTTTTAAATAGTTGAAATTATTTTGTATGTTCCAGTTTTTAAGTGTACTTAACACAGAGCCATTTGGAGATCTTAGCTGGAAAGGAAGTTAAGATGGGGTGTGAATGATCCCTGACACTGGATAGTCCCTGTCACAGTAAAGCAAACATTGTATCTCAGGTCATTTAATACCAGTTTAAATATGCAGAAATTAATTACTCCAGTACCCTGGAAATTTAGAACAGTAAAAAAAGGCCATTTTATTGTTCTGTGCAACTCTGCTGTGGATAAAGAGGAAAAAAGAGACATTTCACTAGGTCTCCTAACTTCAAAAATTGTTAGCATGAGCTGAAACAGAATACCATTAAGTTTAATTAAAATTCTCATCCTCAACATCTATATCTATAATGTTTACTTCTTAATGCTGCCTATTGGGAGATGGTCTCAAAGTTTTAAGCATTGTTTCCCAAACTTTCATGAGTACACGAATCACCTGCAGATCTTGTTCAAGTGCAGACTGTGACTGAGTTAGGTCTGGACAGGATCTGTGATCCCTCATTTCTCACAAGCTCCCAGGGGATGGAGATGCTGCTGGTCTCTCTCCAGTTCCCACAACCCACGGAGGGACACAGAGGTAAGACGCCCCCTAGTCTTCTGTGGATGCAGACCCTAGGCTTCTGACTTGAGTCAGGGAGCACTTTGGAAGAAGAATCTGCCCACCTTTTAGGTCCTTGAGACTGGTCTGCTCATTTTTAAACTATTCACAAGCCACAGATTGACTTTATAGACAACTTGATTCTCCTTATTTCTTGCGTCTTCATAAGAATGTTAGTGGGAAATGAGGAGGAAAAGCATCAGGGACAGCTAATCTTAAACACTGAAATCAGAAGTTCTTTTCAGATTACCTTAAAAAAAATTTTTTTATAAAGGGAAGAAAGAATGTAATGTCACATGAGTTGCTTCAACTGCCAGTAGTGAAGAAGTTGGCAAGGAGGAGCTGCGAAGCAAGTTGTAAGAATAATGACTCTCCCACAGGACACAAAACTACCTTTTTATTCCTATTTCTTTCGATGCAAAGTGTTCAAATGATATTAGCAGCCTAAACCGGTGGTGCCGACAGGTGAGTGTAGACATATCCTAGGAGAGCCCATGCCTGGGGCCAGGCACAGATGGCTGTCAGTGATCCTGTTCGGCATTAAAAACCTCCTGCAGCATGAGAACCAGAGCAGAATATAATTTAGACCACATTGCGCACAAAATCAAGTGGGAGAGCATTTCCCTTTTAAATGTTCATTCGCCAAAAACAGAAATAAACAAAAACAATCTATCTGCATAGCATCATGTTCCCCTGAGGCAAATGATTGTATCTATGCATCAATTGGTTTCAGAGAGAGCTCCGTGAGCCAAGATAATTAAGTACTGTCCTGCCCAGAAGCAGGGGGGTGGGCAAAATGACCTCTTGAAGTCCCAATCCTGTAATTTAGGAAATGCTAACTGACTCCTTCAGCATAACCACAGAAGTAGTGGTAAAGGGGTTAGCCGGCACTGGTCGCCAACAGGCTTCATGCTTTAACCCTCTGTCAGCCACGCCACAATCTTCACAGAGAAAATGTCTTTGCTTCCAATACCTGGAAACTTCCAAATCCTGTGGCCCTCTAATTCCAGAGGAATTTCCTACTGGCATTAGGACATTCTCCAGGGAGTCCCAGGACCTTTATGGGTAGCTGCACTGTTTGGTAAATAAGCACAGATTTTTTTTTTAAGCTTGTAGTTTTATAGAGAAAGGTTCAGAATCAAAGGCCTTAGAGTGTCTTGAGAGATCATATTACCTTAATGATTCCAGACTGATTAATTAATATTAATTTTGAGTAATCTTCAGTTATCTAGAATGGTGTTGACTAGGAAAGTTTTATTTTAAAAATATCTGGGTTAGATTTGATGAGTTATACTCTATGTGGATGGTCAGCTTCTAAAGAATTAAAATATCTGATCCTGAACTCTCCTGCTAACCCTAGCTGGCTGTCTTTGTAATGTGCAGCATTAATGGGAAGGAAATTTGGACAAGAGACTGAACAACTTTGCAATCTATTACCAACTACTAAAAATAAAACCAAACAAAAAAAGTCAAATCCAGCTACTGATAGGGGTTCAGAAGACGGGGGTTTGATGGAGGAGAGATGTTATTAGGGGGCACTACGGGTGCTATGATGCATTCCTCTGTGGTTTGGACCAGGCTGCCAATGTCAGGTTTAGAATCCGTGACACAGAAATGCAGCAGCAGCAGCTGGGCCTCCCGGGGATCTCCTCACACAGGGTCCTCGTTCCTCCTTCATGGGATTCAACAGCTTACGGATACTGGAGACTTTGTATTTGTGGATTAGTTGGTGAATCCTCCTGCGCTTCCCCACTAGATCGCAATAACACATTGGCAGAGAGCTTTTGTTTTTTCCCTCTTGAATCCACAGCTCTTCTAAGCTTTGTATCTCGCCCCTAGTAGGCCCTCGCGAAAGAGTCATAGGACAAATTTTAAATAAATACGGATTTTTAAACATAAATTTTCCTAGAGCTAACAGAGGTTCACTGACCCTTTGATAAAGACATTTCTTTTAGGTAGAGTTCCTTTTAGATGTAGGAACAGTGTATTTAAATATTAATACTTTTCATAGGACTATTGGCTTTATCTCTGGAACTGATTTCTCATTGTCCTGCTATCTTAAACTAAACAAGGAAATTGGTCCGCTGTTATGGATGATGAGAGAGAAGGACAAAGATTCCCGATTAGCAAAATTAATATCCCAGATAAACAGGGAATTAAAAGCCAGATATGTAATCAGGTTCTTAAAATATTCTGTTACCTGTTCAACCACAAAGTGCAACTCCCTCCATTACTAATAGAGTTCATCCATTAGCTCAACAATTATATTAATGGAAGCACTATTTAAATCACATGAATGCCTAATGACTTATTTTTAAATTTACATGTATTTAAAAAGTAAATATACAGTATAGAAATGCATCTGCATGCAATTAATAGCACTTAAAATTTTTTATTTTCTTTTTTCACGTTATAACATACAACATTTTTCCTATAAGAAATAAAAGCAACTCATCAGAAAATATCAAGGTTTATTTTTTAAACAAAGCACTCAGATACTAAAAACCTGAATACTTCATAAAGAAAATAGGTTGCTCTCTCCTAAAATTGCCTCTAATGTTAGCTGAATATTAATAAAATCCATAAACCATTAGTACATTATAGCTGCTTTGTTCTGAATTACATAGACCTTTTATGTTTATTCCTCAGTGAAAATGCATAAAAAAAATGAAATCCACTCTAATTGTACTCTCTGAAGATAGCAGGTAAAATCATTTCTAGCAGCTATAAATCAATTGTAGTATTAAAATGACCTGCCAGGTGCATCTTCTGGGTATCAGACTAATTAAGGGAATGTATTAATTGCAACTATTCATCAACACCACCAACGTTGTTAGGTAACCCTTACAATGAATCTTTTTTACCATATTATCTAGCAATAAAACTGCAGTTTTATAAAACATGAAGGAGAGAGAGCAAGAAAACTGGGAAAGTGGCTTGTGCTTTTGCTTCTATATCTCAAAACGGTCTTACAGAGTTGCAATGTGGCTAGAATGACGTTTTTTCCTACACAAAAATCTTTAACTCACCTTCCTGATTGGTTTCTACAGTGTTTTATTTTTGATTTTATTTATTCTTCTTTTCTACTGTGTTTTTTTTTGTAAAACACCTTTAATACATCCTAATAAGTCAATTTGGAATTTTAAAACCCAGTTGTTTTGCTGCCTTTATTTTAGCAAATTATGGATATACGTGTGTATATGTGTCTGTGTATATGCATATACATGTATATGCATATACACATACACACATGTGTGTATAAAACCGTATTGCATGTTTATGTGCGCACGTGCAGGTATGTATATATGTGTGTACATATGTGTGTGCATATGTGCACATGTGCAGGTTTGTATATGTGTGTGTGCATATGTGTATGCATATGTGCGCATGTGCAAGTATGTATATATGTGTGTGCATATGTGTATGCATATGTGCGCATGTGCAGGTGTGTGTGTGTGTGTGTGTGTGTGTGTCTCCTTTCCCAGATGGAAGTCAATTAAGCTACAATGGTAATTAGTATCAAAAAAATGTCAGAAAAATGTAGACTTTGATCTTAAGTAGTAAATGGAGTAGGCTTTTCAAATTAATTTCAAATGACTGCCATATCAGTATTACATTTTCTATTCCTCAAAGGAGAAAAGAAATGTAAAATCGAGAAAATTGTTACAAAACAAGACGTGTTTTTTCTTTCTTAACGAGCCAAATCTGAGAAGGCGTTAAGTGGCTTACTAGTTCTAAGACAAACATTAATTCATTTTGTCATTATGGTAACATTTTTTGAGTTTGACTCTCTTTAGTACTCTAAATAATACAAGTGACAAAATGACAAATTCCAAATAGAAGAGACTGCTATTTTCTGCTCTTCAGTGTAAATCACTTGAAGACTCTGAATTGACCCTGACTATCCCCGAAAAGCCGGTTCTAGAAGCTTGTTCCAAGTTTCTGAAAATCTGATTCTTTTCAGGTCAGGTCTTGGCAAACTGCTCCTTCTTCGGAGTTTCTCTACAAGAAATATGTTCCATGTTTAGAGTACTCTGCGTCCACAGGATCCAGAGTGGAAAGGGTTCTAAGGTGACCCTGTATTCATTAGCATATTCATCTAGTCCAAATGGAGAGAGACTAAGTCACCAGATGCAATGCTCTCAACAACATTAAGAGGAGGAGTCATTAACGTCAATTGCTCCAACACAAGTTGCTTTATTGGCATTTGGTCATGACCTCAGGTAATGGCCTCAGGTCGTGTTGGCACCTAAGGCTTGTGCTAAGGAAAAAGAATGCCCTTCCTGCACGGTTGGAATTTTAAGGTGGGACAAGAAATGGGTTTATTTAACAATTGCCCTAAGTCTAAGAAGAATCTACTACATCCCACAAAAGGAGCACCCTGGAGATTAAAAAAAAAAAAAAAAAAAAAAAAAAATTGACAGGCACTGTTTGGAACTTCTGCTTGGTTAAGTAAACTCTTCAGTCCAGTCATGGGGAGGCATAGGTACAGGCCCCGTTATCAGTTCTAAGTTCTAAGTTGACTCTTGCTCTCCGCTTCTCAAGGAGCTAAGATAGAAGGGTTGGGGGTGGGGGGGGAGACTGAAGGCTAATGGGTCAGACAAAGCCCCCCATGTAAGAGCAACTGGGGCAGAGCCTCAGGCCAGACTGCCCGATAACTACCAAAAAAGCCCGAGGACAGGAAGTCAAAGCTTTAAGCAGCTCTGCCTTCAAGGAGCAGTTCTGGGTGTCTGAGTAGTCAGGTCCGGCTCGTAGAGAGAGTGTCATCAGGAGTCTAGAAGGGAGTGGGCAGAGCACTGATGCAAGTTGGCCAAAGGCAATGTTCAGGCTTCTGTACTTCTCTAGTAGTATCCAAGAAGAGGAGAACTGAGGAGCAATAAATCCTCTGCCCATGAATACCTGACACGTTTCTTTTGGTTTGAACTCTCAAAGTTAACTCTGGAGAAAGAAAGGTACAATTTTAATGCCAGTACCATTTTTGATCGATTACTTTGTCAGGCGCCTTGCTGAGCTCTTTGCGAAGATAATGTATTTATCTCATCCTCATCACCATCCTAGATGAGGGAGCAGGAATTCAGTGAAGATAAATAACTGTACAAAATTCCGTAATTAGTTGGGAAACAGGATTTGAATCCAGTTCTGTTTGATGGTAAGTCCATGTTCTTAATCAGTAAACTATACTATTCCTGCCTATCCTCACGGAATTTGGAGTCATCTCAATGTACAAGTAACAAATATGAATTTCCCAGCATGCTCTTCCACGACCCTGACTTTTGTTACTCATCTCTGCCCTCAAATAATGACCACTTGGCCTATGTGTTCCAAATTTCCTATAAAAATTCCTGGAAATACACCCCCGATCTCAATAATTTCAAATTTTGATCTCTGTCATTAAGGCAAGTCTGGTAAAGACTGGGATGCTCCGTTAAATGAAAGGTAAAATCTATTGTGCACGCCATCCTCCTTCACGGAAAAAAATAAATGTAGATTCTCAGACAAAGATTTTTCAGATCTTTGTTTACTCACCTGGGTTTTCACTTCATGTTATTTCAGGAAGATTTTTCCTTCCAAGTAACGGGATTAAAAAAAAATGGTATATTAATAATTATCATATGTAACACCTAGGAAAACCAGAAAATTTGCACAACACAGAAAAGCAAATGTGACATGCTTTTCTTTATTCAAAAGTCAGAATAGAACATAGCAGAGAAGCACATATCAGACCACAGCTATGAAATCTATACTGTCAGGACTAGAGTGACAATAGCCATGACTGTGGTGAAGATACATTATTTTCCATACAATTAAAACCACTATCCTGTTTTTAAACATTCTTATTTAAACAAACAAACAAACAAAGTGTTATTTTGAAGATTTTACTGACAAAAAGAATCAGTTCACTTACTGGATGCTAGTCAAGGAGAGCGGAACAGGGCACAATCCCGAAATCACTTTGGGCTCTGAAATAAGTGTTTTTATATCTTGTTTTTTGATACAGGGATGCTGTATGAAATTCTTTTTATTTTTATTTCTCTGCTCTTGACAAGCTCAAAAAGGAGATTTATCCATTATATCTTTGTGGTTTGTGGGCACTGTACAGAATGAAATAGACCTAATTCAGAAAATGCTTCTATGCTATTCAATTTTCCCAGTAGCTCCTCCATTGGTTGATACCTTCTTGAAATTCTCTCCATGCTAGGATAATTAACTCCCACTCAAGCTGACATTTTGTATGGCTCTTCTTCTTTCCGTGTATATATCAAAGGCACGATTATCTCTGACAACATTCAAACTTGTAAATATAATCTCGTATTTTCCAGTCTCTCCTTTTACCTTTGACACTGAGTCCCTCATCCATTAATTCGTCCAAATCCATCCATGGTCACACCCTACCCTTTGCCTATGTAATGTAAAACAGCATTTTTTTCAGATATTTCTGCCTCTCACACTCTCTACTCCATCCTATAGGTAAAGGAAATTTTTTTTGTCAAGGTTTTTGACTGTGTCAGTTCACTACTCTGGTCAGCTCTTGAGCCATACATCCTCTGAAACTCAAACTACAGTCCCAAAAGAAAGCATAGTTTTAAGCAGCATCATTCAGAAAAAACTTTCTCAGTCTTCTCAAGAAAGTTAGCTTCTTCTTGCTCATTGCTACCACTGTACCTTGTACACATCTCTATTTTATAACACTTGCCACGCCGAAGAGTAGCGGTTCACTTTTTGATGCCCCATTAAAGTGTGAGCTCCTTGAATGCAGAAATCATTGTTTATATATCTTATAAATCTAGTATATGGTATTTTGATTGGCATAAAACAAGTCATTAAACGTTTTCTTGAATAACTGAATAAAGACTCTATTAATTGCCATCACCACCATTGCCCTGCCGCACATATGCCACCCCTCCTCCCAACTCTACCCATTGAGTCCTGCTCACTGGGTGTTGTATGGGAGTGATGAATCACTAAATTCCACATCTGAAACTAGTATTACATTGTATGTTAACTGACTGGAACTTAAATAAAAACTTGAGAAAAAAAAAGATCCTCCACAAAACTGAATTAAAATATTATTGCCTCCAAGTTATGGCACAAATATTCCCTCTAAACTTGAACAGTTTTTCCCCTTCTCTGCCAAGTCTGGCCCTTTCAAAATGCTGATCGATATTAACCTGAACCCTTTAAGAAAGATGATTATCCCACCTAACTCTATAAGTCACTTTGCAATTGGACAAAGAAGACGATGACGATGTTGAATACCATTAACTGTCTTTAATACATTAACTAAGAGCCTATATTAATTTCTGTATATCAATTATCTCTTTTCTTTACAACAGTTTTGAAATGTATGCAATAAATGAAACATTATTGCCATTTTACAGATGGAATAACTGAGGCTGAAAGCAGAATAAATACCCTGTTAACACCAACTTTTATGCAGTCCTGTATGAAATAATGAGCAAAAGCTTTAGAGTCTGGGAGATCTCCTTCCAAATACCACATTGACCTTTAAGGACCTACAGGACTACTCAAGGAGTCTGACCTTCAGTTGGATAATTTATGAAAAGTGGGTAAGGAGTCCAAGAATTGAGTTGCCTATTTCTTATCCCCAGCCACATTGTATTCTGCATGCCACCATCAATAAGAAGCAGTGATGGCAATGATGTTCATAATAGTCTGGGTCTTCCACTCTCTACATGCACAATACAAAGGAAAAGAGTGCATTTTTTGGTTCCTTCATCACTCAAGAACACCTATCAAGTAATCTAACATTTAGCACTGTTCTGGGCAGGCATTGTATTATTTCATATTTTTTAAAAGTTGGAATCAGGGCGCCTGGGTGGCTCAGTTGGTTAAGCGACTGCCTTCGGCTCGGGTCATGATCCTGGAGTCCCGGGATCGAGTCCCACATCGGGCTCCCTGCTCAGCAGGGAGTCTGCTTCTCCCTCTGACCCTCTTCCCTCTCGTGCTTTCTATCTCTCATTCTCTCTCTCTCTCTCTCAAATAAATAAATAAAATCTTTGAAAAAAAAATAAATAAATAAAAGTTGGAATCACGCAGCAACTATCTATGTAACTATACCTACTACTCCTACCACAAAGGAAAAATAATAAGCTGAGAAAAATATAACTGTACTATAGTGCCAGATGAGAGACTTTCCTGACAGAAAAGTAAGAGAAAAAAAAAATAGTTTAGAAATCATAACATTATTTCCATTTCATTAGGGGAGGCTTTGCCAGGGTAACGGCATTTAAAATAGTTTTCTAATGGAACCTTTTAGTATATACCTGGATGATCATTTCTCATCCTTAAAATCACAAGGGGAGATTTGACAACCTCAATTTCTTAATGTAGCTGTTTGAAACACTCCTTTGTGACACTCATATCTCTATGCTTAGTTAAAGCCCTCTGCAGCCTTAAAATGGGAACCAAATGTCTCCTGTCAAGAAAGAGCCTTAACACATAGTAATATAACCAAATGTTACAATTTATCTTTTGACTGCCCTGGAATTTTCCTGTCAGGGTGCTATTTCTAACTGGCCTAGTCACATTCCTTGGTTTTGCTTCTGACACAGTCAGAAGGGGCTCCTGGAAATTATTGATCAGCTGTGGCCCTGCAGTGAGAGTCTGAATGCCATTTAGTCGCCTTGCTGCCAAGAAAGCGATATGCTGCAAGTTGTTGCGAAATTCCCACCATGCTGGTTTCCTTTAGGTTCATTGATGCCTCAAAAGGAAGTCTGAAAAGCAAAGAGGTGACTGATGTGGATGGCGAGAGAAGGAAACACAGGTGGGATTTGAGGGTAACATCAAGAAAACATTTGTTAAGAAACATAAAACTCTTTCGGGTGCTTGTGGGCACCCTCTCTAGCTCTGCCATTTCGACAACACCCGCTCACTGCAGTCCTTTATTCTCCAGTCTTCTCAAAGGGCTACTGAGCCATAAGCAATAACACAACAGGGAGTACTTATGTCAGCCCCCACACACATTTCTGTGAACTGAAATATGAGGTGTGGCTAAGTAGACCTCACTATTGCCAGGGTCTACATATTTTATCTGCACATTCACTCCCTAGAATTGCTCTCCTATTACTGGCCTGATTGTAGCTAAAAACAATAAATGAAAATATGCTGAAAGATGACAGTCGAAAGTCATAATAGAAATTACAGGCCCATAAAGAAGCACTGAGGTACCTGGATGGCCATTTGACTTGGAGTACAGATGTCCTGTTAGGACAGAGTGGAGCAGCCCGCGTCTCCCCCTCTCTGAGGCTACAAAATGTACATTCTCAGCATGTGGAAACCTTGAAACTTGGAGAGTTGGTTTTCCTAGTGTTGACTCCTTGGCACCTCTTTTACTTGTACACACCAAGTTCCTGGGACACCTCCACCTCAAACAGAAGTCACAACAAACTAAAAGCACTGCCCAAGCTAGCGTGATATAGATAGCTCAGTGTTTCTTACCTCAAACCTATAGCATTAAATCATACCGGTGGCACTGGGAATGCCAAATTCTCACCTGTGTCTGAATTGGCTACAGGTCGGCTATTTCTGAACATGTTCATGGGAACTCAGTGAAAGAATGACTATGATGTTCTTGGGAAGAACAGTTCGGTTCTAAAATGTACCGATCGGTATTTTGTGAAGAAAAAACGCTTCTATGGTCAACACATTTGAGAAGTTCTTTACCACATCCTGGAGACCTACAGTAATAAAGTCATGAAATATCTTTTTCATGGAGTCTCATTCCATCTAATATTCCATGAAATATAGTTTGGAAATCATTGTTGTATTCATTTGAGACAGTGGAAATTTTTGTGCCATTCATTTTTATTTGAGTTTTTCTTACTTCATTGTCATTTTCTAACAGAAATGCTAAGTCCAATCCAACTCAGGTGTGCCACGTAATATTAAGAAGCATGATGTTCAAGGATGGCATTATTGTTTCCACATGGCACTGCCCCTGGAGTTCATTATCTAGACACGAAATAACTCGAGGATCCCTTAGAACTAAATTCTTATGCTGGAGAAACCAAGACAAATCCACCTCACATTAGATGTTATTTTTATTATAAGACTTATATTAGATGGTGGGAAAAAAAATTTTTTTTAATTTTACTCCCATAGAAAAAGGAAACATGTAGCTACCACCATAGCAGTATAAGCTACTACCCACATTTATATCCCTAAATTCTGCCCAACTTTCACCAGCAATGGTACCTCTCTCGGACTCGCCAAAGCAAAACAAGCATGCATTCAGCAAACTGCTTGTGGTAGAGGAGGCAAGTGTCACCTCACCCACCAATTCACCAAATCTCTGATTATGTTTACTTTCTAGTGCATTGCTTTCTAGCTACCTGGATTCAAAACTTTCTTTATGCCTTTTAACATCAATTGGTGAATTTAAAATGCTTCAGAGTGTAGTTCTCTACTGAAACTAAACAGAAATTCATTCTTTTCCTCTCTTAGCACATTTTTTTTTTAACCTTCCTTTTGTCCTCTATCTCTCACTTACCGCTTTCACCTTTTCTCCACTTGCCTCACTCCCTTGATCCATCAGACACAGCCCCGCCATCTGTTAGCTAGACTTTAAAGTAATTCTGGACAGAAGCAAAAGGCCTTGGAATCCTTAGTAATCCGCTTCAGATCCAGCTACTGAGCGCTGGTTAGGCTCCTGAACAGCCAACCGTCTGTCTTTTCAGGCAACTTACCTTGGAAATTGAAAACCCGTTAGAGCACCCCTAGAATGTCAGCCCCGAAACAAAATCATACAAATAGAAAAGAAAATGTCCTTTCGGTGTTAAGCTAAGGCACTCCTGAAACAATTGGAAGGAAGACGGGCTCCAGATGATCTCTACTGATGGGCCTCAAAGTGGCTGGTGCTTAGAAGCAGACTGGTTATTTTGCCTGCGTTTCAGGTGTCATTAGGCCTCTGCCCAGAAGGCTGAGCAGCTTAACTCTACCGCACAAAGCTTCCTGTCTGAGAAAGAATCGCCAACCTGAGATAATGCATATCTGAGGGTTAATCACGGGGTAAGCAAGCGATACATGCACAGAGCGTTCTGGGCCAGCAATGCCTGTGTTTGAGGGAACCGTAGTGGTGCTGTTTTCATTTTTACCCAAGCCAAAATGTTTCACAGCGACCTACAAATATGCCACATAAAGATTTCTGCTGAGCCGAATTTAGGAGAACTTCTCTCTCGGTGCTGAGATCGTCTCTGTAATTATTCCTCTGGTTCAACCTTTTCATTCCTGCCTCACGCGAGGGGTATTTTTAAGCAGGTCATTTTATTTTTGCTGCCAGACTGCCACTATTAAGAGCTTCTGATGTGCCGAACACAGGGCATGTCCAAGAAATTCAAACCTCATCACGCATTGCCTCCTCTTACATCCTCCTCATCCCCCCTCCATTCTTCCCTGCGCACCCTCCCGCGCCTCCCTTACCCTGCCCTGTATTTTTTCAAGCTCCCCTCCATGCTGCTTTCTTCTGGTCTTCTCCAACTGAAATGAATTCCTCGCCTGGACGTTTCTGGTCACCCTGCTACCATCCCCACAATGCATGCCACCTTTCTTTTCCCGCTCCCATCCTTATTCTTCACCCGGCTCATCCCCTGGTCCCAGGACAACCAAGCTCTGTGAGATTGGGACAAGGATCAGGAGCAGGAAATTTAACAATGGCAGAGCTGTGACAAGTTAATTCAACTCCTGCTGTTAAATTAACCAGCGTTCCAGCCGAGTTAACGCGTCACCCAGTTTCAAAAGGTTAAGCTCCAAGCTTAATCTTATTCATCATTATGAACTCTTCAAATTGGCTGAAATATTTAAAATTCAGTGAAATGAAAGGACCGCAGGAAACATTTAAGAGCCAACTGCCCGGTCTTCAAAAAATGGAGAAATAATCTACAAAGATTAGAAAAAGAAGGCTTCAGAATGGGTGAATGGAGACACTCGAGAACCAGGTTAGAGTGAATAATAAAAGGACATGGAGGACAAGGGCATCTTATCTTCCCACTATCATAAAGAGATTCAGGCGTTAGGAAGAAATTTAATGGAGCACCCTGAAAATGCTTGTCCTATCTCATCATAAGCAACAGACCAAAACTGAATGCTAATGAAAAGGGCATGTACAATATACCTCCTGAGCTCTCTGCTCCTCTTCAGACTTTGGACACAGATGGGAGGTGGGCCACAGGGTGCCCCCCACTTATCACTGACCGGCAGGGAGATCACAGCCCCCCAAGTGCTCTCTGCTCGGGCTTCTGTGACAGCAGAGCCCAGATGAATTCTGAGAGAAGGGACCGTGCCGCAGAAAATCACACTAGAGGTGCTGAGCTTAGCATTTCTTACTTCACAAAATGTTTAGTATAGGGTAGGGCTTAATAAAGGTTAACTCGATCATTATTATTATTACTCTTACCATACACTTTCAATTACAAACCTCTGCAGACTTTTGAACAGTGCAACAAACAACTGGGATGGAGAGAAATGATATTCCACACGCATCTCCGTCCCCTCCCCCGCCTCTCGCCCCAAGCTAAAGCACGTGGACTCATTTAAAATGTCCTCTCACCTGTGCGGGAACTCCTGCTACCAACTCAGCCCCCAGGCTTCTTTACACAAATAGCCACATTTTGCCCCCGCTGGCCTCAGGCCTCAGTTTCCTCCCAAGTGTGCCTCAGTTTCCTCCCAAGTGTGCCTCAGTTTCTTCCCAAGTGTCTCTCAGTTCCTCCCCGCACTTGGTCGCCTACCTTTTGATGGTACACGAAGGCCAGAGCAGGCTGGACTTGGTTATTTCCCTTCTCCCAGGTCTGGTAGGGTCTGACAATACCCCAGCAGGTTAGGCTTTGGTTAACTAGTTTCCCGTGAGGGCAGACCTTGTTAAGAAGAGAGTGCTCTGGTGCATTTCAAAATGGTTTCTTTTCCTTCCCCCTGCTGGCAGCCCGAGGGGATTTGTCTCTGCTATTTACTAGGCAAACTTGATCCAGCTCCTGGAGGTAAATCTCACAATAATGTGCCCCTCCTCCCCCCCACCCCCACCCCCACCCCAGGACTGGGTCCTCCTGGAGTTTGTAGCCTCAGAATTCTCCATGCTGGGCCTCCAGCAATCCACCAGTTACCAGCCAGGTTTTCCTGGTCTGGCCCTGGTTTCTACAGGACTTTCCACTCCTGAGTCTGCTCTCCCGAGTGGAAGCGGTGGCCCCGTGTGTTCACCCACCTGTCTCTCCAGCCGTGGGCGCAGCAGTTTTTCCTGTGTCTCGCCCATGCAAGAGATGTTGATTTTTCAATCTCTGCAGCTTTTTACTTGTGAGGACGGAGAAGCAACTTTCAAACTCCTATGCCAACAGGGAACCACAAGTCCTTTGCTTTCATTTTTATTGACCTAATTATTTAATTCCTCTGATCATTGCTTTAATGGTATCCCAGAGAATCTGTTACGCAGTGTTTCCATTACCACTGTTTTGGGATGCTTATGCTTTCCCCTTTGACCTAAGAGTTGTTTAATAGGGAGTTTATTTTCTGGATAAGACAGACCTTTTAAAAATTTTGTCATTAAATGCCTATATTTACCACATTTGACCACAGAATGTTGCCCGTATTATTTTTCTCTGTGGCATTTAGTGAATTATTTTTTTTTTGCTGGTATGTAGTCAGAGTTGATATACAGTTGAGATTCTTGTGCACTTGAAAAGATGGTGTTTTCTCAATTTTCAGGTTCCCAACTTTAACATAATTCCTAAAATTAAATTAATTTTAAAAGTTAATTATGGTATTAATTTCGTACTTTAAGTCTTCTATAGTTTTATGTATTTTTTTACACTTAAATGGACTATGAGCGGCACATATAAAAACATACTGTTACGGTGTCTCTCTGCACATTCTGTAAGTGGCTGTTATTTGGCACATATATTTCTGTAACGGTTACCTATGTATTGTGAAAGCACCTACGTTCTCTATAGGTATTTATGTAGCTTCTAGTTCTATAAAAAGCCTTTCATGCCTTATTTAATACTTTGAATCTTGAGCTCAAGCTTGTCAGATATAAAGAACGGAATCCCTGTTTTGCTTTGTTTTTGTTTGAATTTGACTGGTGGCTTAGGTCAAAACCATAGCCTGAGGGGACCACTCCCAAAGAGCTGAAGCCAGGGATGGGTGAAGTGAAATAAAGGAAGGAGGTAAAGCCAATACGATCAAATTTTATGGGTTTATCAGATGGGCTGTAGTTACAGATACCTGCTTCTGAACCCTGCAGGACTCTCTGTGCAGCCCTCTGAAATGCATCTCGTAGCCATTCACCCGGATCCAAGGGGTGAAAGGCAGAATCATCTATCCACAGGCACCCACTCTCCCTTATTCAAGGGTGGCTCCATGGGTGCTAATTTTTTTTTATATTTCTGGGTTGTCTGTGACTGCTGAGCAGGTTGCCTTGAGTCATCATTGCTATGGTATCACATAATCCCTTCTGCTGGAAGTGAGGTAGGTGGCATAGGTTCAAGGTGAGGCACTGTCATGTTCATACAGGTGCAAAGTCTACTTGGAACCAGGAGCCACAGCAGTGTCTGAAGTCAGAAGAGGACTTAAAAGTTAGAATGGTGCACAAAAGTGTGCAATACACATGGTATAGCTTTACCAATACTATTTATTTTTAGTCTTTCTGAGTCACTTGTTTCACGTATTAACTCGCACATAGCATAGTTAGGTTTTTCTTTGCAAACCAACTTTAAAAAAAGGCTTCTTTTTCAATAAGTGATTGATCTCATTTAGAGATGTTGATATGACTGATATATTTGGTCTCAGCTCTGTCAGATAGATTGATAGACATGTATAATTAATTACATTATAATTATTGTGTTTTTCACTATGTTTTCTATTTTCCTTGCTCTTTCTTTTTTCCACTGTTTTGATAGGAAGATATGTAATTTTTCTAATGATTACTTTTATACTAATACTTTTGCATATCCTCCTTAGCCCTCCTTTTCCTTACTGAAGTGTCTCTGCTTCATTTTCTCAGCTTAAAGTAATATTTTTTTTAGTCCAAAATGATAATAACATGACATTTCATTGGCTTTCCCTATATGACACTTTCTCCCTTCTCTCATTTTCTTTTCAGTTGCATTATTTCTTCTTTGTCAAGCACCTATAAAAATTGCATGCTCTTCTTCCATACTTATATCCATCTAAATGTTTTCCATTTTCATTATCAGTCTATTTGCCAAAAATTCCCCTAGCATTGAGAGGTTAGATAAAATTTGCTCCACAGTTGTTTCCTGGAGAAGAGCTTGAAGGTATGTGTTTTTGAGTTCTTACAGTATTAAACTGTTTTTGCTTTAGCCTAATTTTTAGAAGACAGCTTGACTGGATATAAGTCCCTGTCATTCTATCCTTGAGTTTCTTAAAAACATTTCTCCACTGTTCTTGATTTATATGTTGCCATCGAGAATTCCCATGCCAAGTTAGTTTCCCTTTCCTTTTTAAGTAGCTTACTGCTGCTGCTTCTTTTTTTCAATCTTAAAGCCTGAAGGATTTTTTTTCTTTATCTTTAAAGTCCAGCATTTTTACTAGAATATATTTCAAAGTAAATTTTTGCCAACAGATGGAGAACTTTTTCGATATGTAAAATCAAGCCTTCTTTTATTTCAGGAAAGTTTTCTTAGATTGTCGTTTTAAATACCAGTTCTGTTCCATTGTTTTGTTTTTGTTTTTCTTGGACTCCAATTATATTAATCTTTTTTTTCCTCTGATCTTTTCCCGTATTTATAATTTTTATTCTTATGGCTTTTTTTATTCTTACTTTCTGTATCTTTTATTATTAACAAACATGTCTAGTTTTCCTTGGGCATCTTGTAATTAATTTACTACTTTACTACTGGTATGACCATCTTTTTCTTCAATTATTTTTTTTAGTTCAGTCAGCATTCTTATGTTATATGATTCTGATGTTTCTATTTTGAATTTCATGGTTGCCTTTTATATTTGCAATTATTCTAATTCATATTGGAGCATTTCCTTGTTTCCTTAGCTCTTTATCTTCAAATGCTTTTTCTTCTTTTACAACCAAGCCTCAAATGGATACTTCCCACATCTATACTGCTGTCCTCGCTCTTGGATGTAGTATCTTCCCAATATTGTTGCCTCCTCTGGTCTCATATGCTTTCCAAGTGCCTCCCTTTAATTTAATCTACCACTTACCAGACTTCACAACATTTCCCTGTTGGGAGTAGCACTCTCTTCTACCAAGATTAAACCCTACTTGATGTGATCAGAGTATTGTCCCCATGAAGATCACTTTTCACTCATCTTTCTTCTCTTCCATCCTTATTGATTTCTTATTTTCGTGAAAGGTCGAGAGCCTGCTTCTGCTTATTTTGAACATTTACTTACTCACTCAGCGTGAATTGTAGTTTGTGGAATCTTTTTCTACTAGTTATTACTAGCCATATGCCACAGGTAATGTTATTTTTGTTTATCTGCCTATTTTTGGAGGCTTTTTGGAAAGATTTCATTTCTGAATGCAGCCATTAACTTACAAGAGATATGACATATCAAGTAAAATAATATAAATATTGAACTAAAATATGTCACTTAAAAATCTTTTATTGAGAGAAATGATTGAATATTAATTGATTTGCATTTGGACTATAAGACAGGGTGAAATACCTACTATTTTGAGGTACTTTGAAAAAAGTTTGAGCACCAAATTAGCTTAACATGATTACTTTTTTCTATTAATCACCAGACAAATTCATAAGTAAAAAAATTGTGCAAGGTGGAAGTAATGACAATATTTTAATTTCATCAAAGCCAATAGATTAAAATAGTGCATAGTATTGCTCTCATTTAATGGATTTTCCGTAGTTTCTATTGATGAATTTGCTCTGAGAGTATGATACTAAAGGGATATTAAAAAATTCCTGAAAAAATCCCTTTGACTTATATATAAACAAAAACTACAAATTCATTCAAGTCTTGGTTGTATAAACAGCAGATCCACCTAAAAAAAAAAAAAAAAAAAGGTCCAGCTACTGCATAGAAAATGTGATCATTAGTAAATGTACTATTAACTTATTGAGTATACATTCTATTTTATTTTTTGAGTATGTTATATTTTAGATAAGGTATCTAAATATAAAATATATAATATCTACATATAAGATTATCCTGAGGACAAGTTACACTATTTTTTTATATCTTTTCTAAGACATTTGCCAAACAGCGATGGATTATTGACACTTCCTGGTTAGTGTTGCTGAAAACTTGACACTCAATTTCCAGCCCCATGATCTGTCTCTCTCCCATTCTCCAACTTTTCAATACAACATACCTTGACCACACTCTGCTCTCATTTCCCAGCCTTTGCACAAGTAATTCTTCCTTCCTTGGAATGTCATTTCATTATTTTCCTAGTAAATCCTCATTCATTCACACCATTTTTAAATTTTTTCTTATATGATGTGTTCCAAGTCTTGTCCCCAGGATTCTAGAGTTCTGTTTCTCGACAAGACTCTTGATACTACTTGAAGTATTGTAAAATTTTGTTGAATGTAGCTGTCTACTCACAATATATACTTTGCTGAGAAGTACTATTTAGGCAAAATATTATATGTAAACATAACAAATTTGAATTGATGTATTTATGCCAAATACATCACATATCAGTGCTAAGATCTATTTATAATACTCAATACCCTTTCCTTAAGTAACATTGAGCACACACAAGCACAAAAGACCTAATAAAGAAAAACTGATGATTATATGGATATCCATGAGACTCTTAAAAATTTCACATGTATAAAGTATAGTTGATAGGAAGTCACAGAGACACCATCAGTGGTTCCCTGTGAACCTATAGTTTAGGGCACCATGTCCTACAGTGGTCAGCACTAATCATTAATTTATCAATTATTTTAAAATATTATCTGTACAATGGAATAAAAGATAATCTTTAATGTTCTGGACAAGATTCATATCCATTCCTTAAGCCAGGTGTTATTACCTTCTGCACCTTCCCTGCTTTGCCACCAAATAATTCAAGGAAGCAGGCTAAGAGTTAGAGTTGATCCCAAATTAAAGAAATTCTTTTTCTTTAAACAGTGTCATAGATCTAACATGCTTTCAAACCTCCTCATTTAATATGTGCCTCATAGGTTCTTCTCTTTGTATTGTTTTGACCATCTGCTTACACTTGCTCATACTTGGTTTCTTTCTTTCTTTCTTTCTTTCTTTCTTTCTTTCTTTCTTTCTTTCTTTCTTTCTTTCTTTCTCTTTTTTTTTTTTGCAATGATTCCTGAGCACATCCCAACAAATTTATATCCAGTGTAATATAAACGTTCCATGAACATAAACAGGATTGGAATCAATAGAGGCCAATGATCAAGCTTTTCCAAAATAGAGATTAGCTGCCAAGAGGCTTATAGGCATAATCTTGAGTCTATCGATAAACACTTAAAATCCAAATGCTCCAAACCAAGAAGGAAATCAATAATCATGGAATCTGAGATCTTAGAATAAGAATATGGCTCAGGAGAAAAGAAAAAGAAAAAGAATGTAGTTCAAGAGAATTTCTTGCTTTCAAGCAGATAAATATTAGGTTCCTCATTCTACAAATATGTCTACTAAACTTCAGACATATTAAATAAAATGCCCAAAGTCCCATAGATAGTATTAGTGGTAGAGAAGGAAAATGGTCCTTTTACTCCTGTTTCCTTTTACTGTCCTATTGTGTGACCACTCTATCCCATGGCCATCTTATTTTTGTACAGGAGTATTTTAACAAATTTATAAAATAGTAGCATTACCTCTGCATTGTAACTGGTATAATGGGTAAAATTAAAATTGGTCAAATAAAAGCCATTTTATCTAAACATATATTAATGGGGAAATAATGTTCATAATAATGGAGACAATTTTAAAATAAAAACTGGTTAAATAAAAAGTATAAATATTATGTATGAATATGGACGATGAAGTTCATTAAGGGAAAAGCAAAGAGTAGATAAAATTCAACAGTATGGTCAAGAAAGCAAGACTTTGATCTAAAACATAAAGAAGCATATGATAACTAACAACCTTAGTTAAAATTAATGTAATTAGTAACTCAATACTTGAAATGTAAAGCATTTTAACTCATGATATAAATACCTAAAAAACTAAAAGTTAGGACTTTCTTATCTTGAGGCATATTAAGAAAGTCTTCAAGGAAAGATAACAAGGTTGGAAGATCGTTAGAAGACTAGTTGGTCAGGTTAGGGCATAGTCAATCCAAATGTAGTTTAAAAAAAATAATAGTTTTATTCTTAATAATTTAAAATGTGCAATAAGCCCAAAGCCCTTTATAATTGGCAATAACTCAGGTATAATGTATAATTTTAATGAAGGAAGCATTGTTGCTGCAATAACATTGTCTTTATTGTCTCAGAACTAAATGTTAAATGGCATTATATTTAAAGAATAAAATATATTTAATTCAACTCAACAAATACTATTATTTTGAATCATGTTCTTAATGTCAAAGATTACCAGCTAGAATTTTTAAAGTATTATTTTAAAAACTTTTGAAGACTTTGAATTTTCATTTTATTATCTTTGAATAGCTTACATAATAAAAAAATGTAGCTATATACAAATTTACTGCAGACATAAAATAATCTAATGACAAGGAAACACAGAAAGAGAATGTCTATTTTATTTCCTATAATGCAACCTCTACAAAATGAAAATAATGAACTCTGTCTTCTGACTATTAAAATCACTTTTAAATAAGTGATTCTCATAATCAGAGTTACTGGTAAAGAATTTATCAAAACAAGTGACTCTCTACTGAACATAGCCATGAAACCATGCACTGTGGAGTGTTTCTTTAATTATTGTTTCTTTTTTAAAAATAGTAATGACATACTTTAAAAAAGAGGAAAAGAGAGTGCTCGTAATTCTTATTCTTAACACAATAGTGGAAACTCATAATTCATAGCATTATTAAGTCTATTGTTGACACTATATGCAAGGATGGCACTTCTTGCATTTAGATTGATGTCACTTAATCAAGCACTACTGATACTTTGTAGTAATTTGCAAGAAAATATTTGAGATCTACAGCAAGATAAAAAAGCCTACTATAGAAGTAGAGGAAATATGCAATAAATTAAATAACATTTCTAAGCAAAATCCAAAATATGTTCAACTAATATGGCATTAAATTTAAAATGACATGGGTGTATCAAACCCTGAAAGGATAGAGTTTATGCTATGTTTTTAAAATATCATCTTGAAGCAGTTTTCTAATATCACCTATGTATATATTTTAGACTTGAATATGATAGCATTTCCTGAACTTCATTAATCCTACCTCACTGGGACTCCTCCATCCATGCACACACATTAACTAAGCACTCTGATAGACAAGTTACCTGCTCTGGACTTGGATATAAGTCCAATAGGCTAACTCACCCTTTCTCAACAATGTTCTTATTTAATTTTGTAAGTACTCGTTTCTCTTTATTGCACATTTGGCAAGTTTGACCACACTTCTGATTGTATTTCACTGTTTTCGAACACAGAGATTTCAACTCTTTTTGTCATGTGATAAGGCTTTTTACAAATCCAAACCAAGGTCTGATCCTGGACCTATGGGATGAGAATATAAAGATTCATGGATTAACTCCCTGAATGGCTGATTGAGTCAAAAGTGCTGCTAGGAATGATCTGACCTTGTTCCTTCGTTGTCCTATAACTGAGTTCTAGCCCATGATTGGGTTGCTATCTGTTACCTCCAGCTTCCACAAGGAAAAAATTCCCTGTCTTTGAAGACCAGTTTTATTTTGGAGAAAATTCTATTTTGGACATTACTCAGAGTTGATCTTCCAGGTCTCTGTTACCCTAGGATTACCAAGTATAGCAAGACCAGCAACCTGTAACTATACCTACTGTTAGGCAAGAATTTGTAAGACATAAAGCCAATATGTTAAACATAATATTGTGGTCCTGGAAGCTCAGGGTGAATACTGAAATTGTCTAAGAAAACCATTTTAAATTAGTGTGTTTTAGAATGGTTTCAATGTGTATGTGCTATACTAAAAGATTTTCATTATATTCAAGTAAAAGGATAGCTTTATCTAATATGTGATCAGCTTGAAAACTATCCTAAGACTTGTAATTTAAAACCATGGAGGAGCAACTATAATGAATATCAAACCATATTAACAAGATGAAACATAGGAAATAAAGGACCTGATGTTACTTAGTCTGAAAAAAAAGTCCAACTAAAAGAATACAGAAGTAGCTGTAATAGGTGAAGAAGGTTACTGTTCAAAGCTGGGTAGTGATCAACTCTCTTCAGAATTCCCTGGGAATAGAATAAAAAGAAATTCTCTTAAAATACGTCATGCCAGTTCAGCAGTTAAGGAAAAGCAGCATACATTCACTGTTGTTAAATACTGGAGGTGATTCAAACAGATTTAGAAACAATTTCACAAGTCTGAATAGAAGATATAACTAAGAGGCCCAAAAGCATTTGAAGTAATACCATTATCTTGCCTCTATTTCACATTTTATAATTTTGAATATTTGTTAATATATAGTCTTCTTTGATCATCACAAGAACCTTGAGAAATAAAAAGGCAAATGGGTCCTCATTTACGCAAGACAGCCTCAGATTTGAGCTTTTTGCCAAGAAGACATGGCCACTTCATTTTTAGTATTGCCCCAAGTGCCCCCAGTTTAGACAAAATTATATGTATACCATAGATACGGCCCCCTATACCCTATTTTATAATTTAGAAAATCAAGATGCTCAGCTGGGTTATTAAAAATAATAACTGGTAGAACTGATATTTAATGGAAACCTTCTGATTCTTTAATGTTAAAGGCATGGTCTAAACAGGACTAGATCATTTTTAGGGTATAGTTTAATTCTTAAAAAGAGGGTTTTTTTCCTAATAGAATGATGGCTAATTGATAACCAAGTTTCAAGACTTCAAGTTTTCCAAATATTTGCTACAAGGAAAATTTTCCCATACCTCAAGGGTCTTGGTTTATTATAGTTCGGTTGAAAATAGAAATAGGAGGTGTAACAGATTCAAGATGAACAAAACTTCCTTGAGACTATTCCCATAGAGAAGTGACCCTATGGTCACCGAACTAGAATATATCTAGAACTAGAAGGAGTTCTGTGACTGCTTTGACTACTAGAATATAGTTGAAATACACTTGAGTCAGTTTCTAATCCAAGGCCTTAAAAGACACCATCTTGAACTTGTCTCTTGGAACATTCTCTGTTTTTAAGCCTTGGGCCGCTGCTATATAAACAATCCGTCTACCTTGAGGCCTCCATACTAAAGTGGCCAGAAATAGGTAATGTGCTCAAAAATCCCAGATGCATTCAGCCATCCAGCCACTCCTGTTTAGGCACCAGAAATGTGTGTGAAGCCAACCTGACCCTCCTGTCCATCCCATCCAGCAGCTGAATACTACCAAGTGGCATCACTGAACATTATATAAAGCAGAAGCATGAACCAGCTGAGCCCTGTCCAAATTACTGATTCACACAATCATGAGATATAATAAATAATTTCTTGTTTTAAGCTTCCCAGTTTTGGGGTAATTTGTTATGAAGTAATAGATAATTGGGACAGAATTTGGTGCCTGAAAGTGAGGTGTTATAACAAACAAACAAAACACACAAAATTGTAAGATTGGAAGACCTGGGTGGTGGGCAGGAGCTGGAAGGAACGCAGTGAAAGAACCAAGATTGGCCTTAGGGAGACTATTAGGGCTTCAAGGACAATGAGGGAAATGTTATTGAAGGCCAGTGAAAAGGGCAGCAGAGTTATATACAGACAGAACAGTTAGCAAACTGTTGCCTGCAGCGATATGGAAAATAGAATAGCAACTTAATGATCTCAGAAATCTTGCTACAGAGATTTGCAGGCACAGATTCTTCTAGCTACCCACAACATGAAAAATGAGGGACAAACTTAGGAAAGTTTTATTAAGTTCTCCAGCATAGTATGGAGGAAATACCAAAGAACTCAGGACAGTCTTTCCAACCCAACAAACACTGCTAAAAGTAGGAAATAGCCTCTGAGAAAAGATCCAATTCAGGTTCCTATTTAGTGAAGTAAAGTCAAGGGTGAAAGTGTAAAACCTTTTTTTTTTTTAAGACCCCAGACAGACTTAAGATGATGTTTCATAGACCATCTTTCAGCTAGATAAAATGACTTCTAAGGACAAAAAGCCTTCTTTGGTAAAACCTATGGATAGAACTTCTCCTTTTAAATATTGGGGTTCTGAGGGTCTTGAGGGCTCAGGTAGAGAAGAGCCTATTTTGGAGATATTTATGGGTGTGGTGTTGTCAGTTGGAATGGATTATAGACTGATACCCATGAAGTCTACAAAACATAAAAGGATTATGCCACCTAAACTGAAAAAGATAGTGATATTACAGAATGAAAAAAGGCATCAGGATCCCTAATTTCCTGCAGGCAAAAAGAAGACTGAGAAAACTACTTAGCTACCAACATAGGCTATGTCTTATAGAAAAGAAGGGTGAATCCAATGTTAGACCAAAAGCTGAGAGGAAGAAGCCCACAGGCATAAGGAATCATTTCAACTGAACAGTACTGGGCCCTAATTTTTAAAAAAATGACAACACATACATGATTGAATTTCAGAATTGCTATGGACTGGAGATCTCCATAACCTCATGTTTCCCCCATTTTTGAACAGGGGTGTCTGTTGCTGTTATACTCTTCCTACCTCACTGTTGTAAATTGGGTATGGGGAGCACATAAATCATATATTGCCCCCAGATTAAGATCAAGAGAAACCATACATGAAACACCGCACACAAGGAGCCTGATGTACACCTAGATTTGATTTAGAGAAATGAGATCTTGGACTTTGAGATAATACTGAAATAGAATAAGAGTTTGTGGGATTTAGAGAAAGTGAGTTTATTTTCCATGGGGAAGAAATAGAAAGAATTTGTGGTTCAGAGTAGATTGCCGTGGATTAAAAATGGCTGCATATTCTTTGAAACTCTTCTCACTGAGAACTGGCCCATCATTCTTCTCTTTGAATTAAGTGAGCTCTACTATTGCTTTGGCTGAAAGAATTCAGCAGAAGTGACACTCTGCCATTTCGATACATAACATTTACAAAAAGCCTACAACTAGCATCATACATTATAGTGAAAGTTTAGACATTTTTTCCCCTAACATGGGGAACAAAGCAATAATGTCCTCTCTTACCACTCCTATTCAACATTATATTAAAAATTCTAACTAGTGCAATCAAACAAGAGAAGGAAGTGAAAGGTATATAGGTTGTAAAGAAATAAACTGATGATACAATTTCTTTGTAGACAACCACCCCAAAAACCTGCAAAATAATAAAAAAAAAAAAGTTCTTGGAACTAATAAGCAAGTACAGCAAGTTCATAGGATACAAGGTCAATATATGGGGCAATTACTTTCATATACACCAACGATGAGCAATTGGAATTAGAAGTTAAAAAACAATATTTATAATGGTATCAAAAAATGAAATAGGGACAAATAAAAAATGATGTGCAGGGTTGGTATGTGGAAAACCTACAAAACACCAATGAAAGAAATCAAAGATCCTTAAAAAATTGAATGATATTCCATGTTTGTGTATTAGAAGCTGTAAGGTTTTTGCAGATATTTTCTCTTTTTTATTGAAGTACTGGCATTCAATATTATATTAGTTCTGGGTATATAACATAGCAATCTGACATTTGTATACATTGTGAAATGGTCACCACAATATTCTAGTCACCTTACAAAGTTAATACAATGTTATTGACTATATTCTCCATGTTGTACCTATATCACCATTACTTATTTATTTTATAACTGAAAATTTATACTTCTTAATCCCCTTCACCTATTTCTCCCTCCTCAAAACCCCTCAACTCTGGCATCCACTCATCTGTTCTCTGTACCTATGAGTTTGAGTTTTGTTTTGTTTGTTTTATTTTTTATATTCCACATATAAGTGAAATAATATGGTATTTGTCTTTCTCTGTCTTATTTCACTTAGCATAATAGCCACAGGGTCCATTTATATTGTCACAAATGGCAAAATTTCACTCTTTTTTATGGCTGACTAGTATTCCATCACGTGTATATGGTGTGTGTGTGTATGCATATATACAATTTTCTTTTGGTAGATACCCAGTAGTGGAATTGCTGGATCATATGGTAGCTCTATTTTTAATTTTTGAGGAAACACCATACTGTTTTCCGTAGTGGCTGTACCAATTTACATTCCCACAACAGGTCCCAAAAGTTCTCTTTTCTCCATACCCTCACCAACCCTAGTTATTTCTTGTTTGTTTTTTTTTTTTTTTTATAATAGACCTTCTGACAAGTGTAAGGTGATATCTCATTGTGGTGTTGATTTCCCTTCTGATTAATGATGAACATCTTTTCATATGCCCATTGGTTATCTGTATGTCTTCTTTGGAAAAACATCTATTCAGATCCTCTGCCCATTTTTTAAATGGACTGTTTGGAGGGTTTTAAATTGTTATTGAGTTGTATATATTCCTTATATATTGTGGATATTGTGTAAACATTTTAACAATATTAATTCTTCCAATCCATGAGCATGGAATATCTTTCCATTTAGTTTTATCTTCCCAAAATTTTTCAGTTTTTTTCACAAATATAGTTTTCAGTACATAATTTTCACTTTAGTTAAATTTATTTCTAGTTATTTTATTCTTTTTGATGTGATTGTAAATGGTATTATTTTCTTGATTTCTCTTTCTGATAGTTTGTTATTACTGTATAGAAACACAAGAGATTTTATATGTTAATTGTGTATCCTACAAATTTACTGAATTTACTTATTAGTTCTAATAGTGTTTTGGTGAAGTCTTTAGGGATTTTATATATATTATCATGTCATACTCAAATAGTGACAGTTTGATTTTTTTCTTTCCAATTTGTATGCTTTTTATTTCTTTTTCTTGGCTAATTGCTATGGCTAAGACTTCCAATACGATGTTCAGTAAAAGTGGGGGACTGTGGACATCCTTGTCTTGTTCTTGACAAGGTGAAAGCTTTCTAAGGAACACTTCCTTAGTCTCTAGATGTGTGGGAAACCTGAAGTCTCTCCCTTAGGCTCTAGCTCTAGGCTAAGTAAATAGGCCTTTTTCACAGGAAGACTGGGGCTCTATTTTAATCTGCTGTTGTGCAGTGCCCTGGGGAGGTAGTGGCCTGTCAAGAACTGTCTTTTCGATTGTTATAGTCCTGTGGCATTCTGGAATGCCAGCCCTCATGGCCAGGAGGGCTAGGGGATCAAGGGGCATCTCCTGAGTAGATTCCACATGTCCTCTGGCTTTAGTAAGGTAGGTGGAAAGTTTAATGGGTGGGATATGCTCCCCAGGTTCAAGAAAAGTAGCAAGAGAATGTCTTGACTGAGTATCCCACAGGCTACTTCAATGCAGTGAGAGAGTGCTTCGTCTGAGTTCATGTGCTGGTTTTTGACTGGGAGCTAGAAAAATGCCATGATTGCTCTCATCTTCCAGCCCCAGTCAGGGGCAGGGAGATGTCACAAGCACCTGCACTTGCAGACTTTAGCCAGGGAATGGGAGAACTCTGTAGCCATTATTCTCACCTGTCCCAGCCAGGGAGTGGGGGAGCACTGCTACTACTTGCCCTCTCCAGCCTCAGCAAGTGCTGCAACTGATGCTCCACCCTTCCTAGCAAGAGTTAGGAGCATGCCTCCACAGAGCTTACCTACTGTGTGCTAGCAGGCCATATGAAGAGTGTAACAAAGATGCCCACTAGCACCTCCATCTCCAGGAAGTGTATTCCACTGTGCCAAGCCTCCAACTGATGACACCAGATCAGCAAATTAGTGTCCCTTACATATGATCAAGGCACTTTACAAACTGCTGGTATTTTTTTTTTTTCTGAGTCTCTGAGTGAGTGAGACTGCACACAAGCCACCCAAAAGGGAAATATCACCTCTTATAGTATTTTGGGAGCCCCAGATATCAGCCTTGATCATTTTCTAAGCCACGTGTTGTGGGGACTTGTCTTTCCAGTGCAGATTTCAGGAGCCAGGATGCCCAATGTGAGGCACCAAATTCTTGCTCCTGGGGAGTTCCCTCCTTATTGCGTGTGCTACACTGGGGGTGGGATTTTTTACAAGACCATTTCTTTGCCTCTCCTACTCATCTTCATGTGGTCTTTTTATCCTTTGTTGTGGAGAGCAGTTTATCTAGTTTTCAGATCTTTTTCAAGGGAAATAACCCATATATAGCCATACATTTGGTGTTTCTATGAGAAGAGGTGACTTTACGTTGCCATCCTGGACCCCTTCTAATAGATATTCTTAATCAAGTTAAGAAATTTCCCCTTCTATTGCAGGTTTACTGAGAGTTTTAAATTGTGAAAGATGTTGGATCTTTTTCAAATACGTTTTGTGTATCTATTGATATGATCAGGTAATTGTTCCCCTCTAGCCAGTTGATTTGATGGATTATATTAATTTTTTTGACTGTTGAACAAGACTTGCATACCTGGGATAAATCCCACTTTGCTGTGGTGTATAATTTGCTTTATGCATTTTTGGATTTGATTTGCTAATATTTTGTTGAGGATTTTTGCATCTATGTTCATAAGAGATATTGGTCTGTAGATTTATTTTCTTGTAATGCCTTTGTCTGATTTGGGTATTAGTGTAATGTGAACCTCATAGAATGAGTTAGGAGTATTCTTTCTGCTTCTTTATTCTAAAAGAGACTGAAAATAAATAGTATAACTTCTTCCTTAAATGTTTTGTAGAACTCACCAGTAAACCCATTTGGGTCTGGTGCTTTTTGTTTGGAAGATTATCAATCATTGATTCAATTTACTTAATTGATATAAGCCTATTTAGATTGTGTATTTCTTCTTGTTTGAGTTCTGGCAGATTGTGTGTTTCAAGGTATTGGTCCATTTCATTTAGGTTATTAAATTTGTGGGCATAGAGTTACTCACAGTATTCTTTTATTATCCCTCAAGGTTCATGGTATCTGTAGTGATGTCCCACCCTTCATTTGTGATGTTAGTAATTTTTGTCCTTTTTCTTTTTTTCTTAGTTACCCTAGCTAGAGGCTTATTGATTTCATTAATCTTTTCAAAGAACCAGCTTTAGCTTCATTGATTTTTCTCTATTGATTTTTTATTTTCAATTTCATTAATCTGCTCTAATTTTTATTATAATTTTTCTTCTGTTTACTTAGGCTTTACTTTGCCCTTCTCTTTCTGGTTTTCTAAGGTGAAAGCTTAGGTGATTGATTTTAGATTTTCCTTCTGTTCTAATGAGTGCATTCACTGATATACATTTACCTGTAAGTACTGCTTTTGCTGTATCCTCAAAATTCTGACAAGTTGTGTTTTCATTTTCATTTATTCAAAATACTTTTTTAAATTTGTCTGGATATTTCTCCTCTGACCCATGTTTTCAAAGTTCAATTTTGTATATTTGGATATTCAATTTGCCATCACGGTTGGTTAAAAAATTATTTTTAGGGGGGCACCTGGATGACTCAGTCAGTTAAGTGCCTGCCTTCAGCTAAGGTCATGATCTCAGGGTCCTGGGATCAAGCCCTGCATCAGGCCCCCTGCTCAGTGGGGAGCCTACTTTTCCCCTGCTTGCCGTTCCCCCTGCTTGTGCTTGCGCTATCTCTCACTCTCTCTGTGTCAAATAAATAAATAAATAAGTAAATCTTTTAAAAAATATATTTTTTTCCTCCCTATCACCTTTGTTGAAAATAAATTGACCATATTGTTCTGAGATATTTCTGGATATTCTATTTTGTTTCATTGCTTTATGTGTCTATCTTAATGCCAATACTAGACTGTGTTGGCTAATATAGATTTATAGTTTACATTAACTTCAATTTGCATGTTCTAAATTCTCAAATCTTGCTCTTTTTTGAAATAAACTTTTTATTTTAAAGTGGTTTTAGATTTACAAAATTATAGAGAAGACAGTATAGAGAGTTCCAGTATATTTCATACTCAGTATCCTCTATTATTAACATCTGACATTAGCATGGTATATTTGTTATAATTAATGAAATGATACTGAGACTTTATTATTAAATAATGTTTATACTTTATTTAAATTTCTCAGTTTTCCTTAATACATTTTTTTGTGTTATAGGATCTAGCCCAGGGCATCACATTATATTTAGTAGCTATGTCTCCTATAGCTAACATCATACTTAATGGTGAGAAAATTTAAAACTTTCCTACTAAGTTCCAGAACAAGGCAAAGATGTCCCCTCTCAGCACTGCTTTACAACATTACACTGGAAGTCCTAGATAATGCAATAAGACAAGATAAGGAAATGAAAGGTATCCTAATTGGGAAGGAAATGATAAAATTCTTTGTTCAGAGATGATGTGATCTCTATGTAGAAAATCCAAAGGAATCAACAAAGAAAAATTCTGGGACTAATATGTGATTATAACAAAGGTACAGAATACAAGATTAATATACAAAAAGTCAGTTGCTTTCCTATATAGGTACCACCATTGCCCAATTGCAAAACGTTGATGAATGAAATCATAGAATTACTAATAAATGAGGAGATATTATATATTCATGGATCGGAAGACAATACTATCAAGATGTTAGTTCTTTCCAAATTGATCTACGTATTCAATGCAATCCTAATCTAAAACCCAGCAAGTTATTTTTTGGATATCAACAAATTGATTTGAAATTTTATATGGAGAGGCAAATAACCCAGAATAGCTGACATAATATTAAAGGAGAAGAACAAATTTGGAGGACTGACACCACCCAATGTCAAAATGTACCATGAAGCCACAGTAACCGAGACAGTATGGTACTGGTGAGAGGATAAACAAATAGATCAGTGGAACAGAATGAAGAACGCATAAGTAAATACACATAAATGTAGCTAACTGATCTTTGACTAAAGGGCATAAGCAACACAATAAAGAAAAGATAGTCTTTTCAACAACTGGTGCTGAAACAATAGAACATCCACATGCAAAAAAAAAAAAATGAATCTAGACATAGGTTTTACACCCCTCAGAAATATTGATTCAAAATGGATCACAGACATAAATGTAAAACATTAAACTGTAAAACTCTTAGGAAAAAAACATAGGAGAAAATCTGTGACCTTGGGTTTGGCTATCAGTTTTTGATAGGACATCAAAGGCACAGTCTATGAAAGAAAAACTTGATAAACTGGATTTTACTAAATTAAAATTTCCTGCTCTGGGAAAGACAATATCAAGAGACCTTGAAAAGACAAGCCACAGACTGCGAGAAAATATATGTGAAAGACATGTCTGATAAAGGACTATTATCCAAAATATACCAAGAACTCTTAAAATAAGAATAAGAACAATAAATAAAAACAAATGACCAAATTTAAAAGTGGACCAAAGGACCTTAACAGACACCTCACCAAAGAATATATACAGATGGCAAATGAGCATATGAAAAGATGCTCCACTTAATATGTCACCAATAGGGAAATGCAAATTAAAACAAACACTACTCACATATTAGAATGGCCAAAATCCAGAACATTGACATTACCAAATGCTATCAAGCATGTGAATCAACAAAAATTCTCATTCATTACTGGTTGGAATGCAAAATCGTATAGCTACTATGGAAAACAGTTTGGTAGTTTCTTACGAAACTAAACATACTCTTAACATACGAACCAGCAATCACACTCCTTAGTGTTTCCTCAAAGGAATAGAAAATATATGTCCACACAGAAATCTGCACATGGATGTTTATAACAGCTTTATTCATAATTGCCAAATCTTGCAAGCAACCAAGATGTCTTTCAGTAAGTGACTGGATAAATAAATTCTGGTATATTTAGACAATGGAATATTATTCAGTGCTAAAAAGAAATGAGCTATCAAGCTATAAACAGACATGGAGGAAACTTAAATGTACATTACTAAGTGAAAGAAGCCAATCTGCAAAGGCCACATCTTATATGATTCCAAATATGTGACATTCTGGAAAAAGCTAAACTATGGAGACAGCAAAACAATTAGTGATTCTCAGGGAGTAGGGGAGGGAAGGATGAAGAGGCAGATCACAGAGGATTTTTAAGGCAGTGAAACCCTCTGTATGATACCATAATGGTTGATTTAATGTCATTATACATTTGCCCAAATCCATAAAATAACAATACCAAGATTAAACTCTAAACAATAGTCTGTGGGTGATAATGATGTATCAGTGTAGATTTATCAGTTATAAATATTGTACCACTCTGGTGGGAGATACTGATAATAGGGCAGAAAAGGCATATATGAGGGGATGAGATATATGTATATATATATATATATATATATATATATATATATATATATGGAATCTCATACCTTCCTCTCCATTTTGCTATGAATCTAAAACTGGGTTCTTTTTTTTCTTAAAAAAAATAAAAGTCTATTAAAAAAATCTTAGGAAAAACAACCTTACTTCAACCCTTACTTCACAACTCACACAAAGTTAACTTGAAATTGATCCTAGCCTTAAACATACAAGCTTAAATTATTAATATTCCAAGATATAATACAGACAAAATATGTGGTTTCAGAATATATAGAAATATAGAATGATATTGACCTCTATAGAGACACATTTAGGGAGAGAGCAATCAAATTTGGCAAATTGTTAACAACTGAATAATCAGGGTGAAGGGTATGTGAGTGTTCTTTTCACTATTCTTGAAACTTTCCCATAGGTTTGAAAGTTTTAAAAATTAAAGTTTGGGGGAGAAGACAAATGGAAAACCCTGAGTTATACTCCAGGACTGCTCTGCATGCCTTGAAATAATTAAATGTGACTCTATTAAATATTTCAGCTTTAGCAACAAATGACTTTAAAATAAAACAAGAGAAAGTGGCAATCAATGACAAATTTACAAGAGACTAGAGTCAGATGAGGACAGAATAACAATGTGTTGAATTTAGCAACATGAAGCACATTGGTGGCTTTGCCAAAAGTAGTTTCAATTGGGTAGCAGGAGTGAAAACCAAATTTAAGGCGGGGGAGGGGGTTGTAAATATCTGTTAGAGAAATAAAAACAGCCTTGTAATAAAGCCTTTTGTGAAGATAGAGGGAACTGCTTCCTTTTTAACAGGAGAAAAATAGGAGGAAATGGGCTCAGTGGTAAACAGAGCTTTAGATTGTGGTGGGAATATGATGGATTTGGCATTTGTTGGTTTCTATTTTTTCAGTGAGAAATGAAGTAAGGACTTCATTGGAAATGTAGTCCAGGGAAACTGAGAGGCTTAAAGATTTGGAAGGTAAACTTCTAGAACATCATAGTAGGGTTTCTGTGCTGTAGTGAAAGTCCATTTAAGAATGAATTTGTGTTCATACAATATTCATGGCTATATAGGAATCATTGTTAATTAGGTAGCAGCACTCTTTTCTGTGCAAAGAGAAATGAAAATTATGTTCACACACAAATCTTTACAGCAGCCTTATTCCTAATTACTAAAACTCAGAAACAACTCATGGTCCTTCAGCTGGCCATTGCATGAGATATATCTGTATAATGGAACACTACCAGCCATAAGGAGAAAGGGGAAAATTATTGATTGATACATGTGGCAACATGAATGTCTCTCAAATGCATTATGCTAAGTGGAAGATGCCAGATGCAAAAGAATGCACAATGTCTGATTCCATGTATATGATATTCCGGAAAGGCAAAATTACAGGATCCAGAAAACAGACCAGTAGTTGCTTAGGGTCTGGAGTGAGGGAGGACAGATGACAGGATACAAGGGAATTTCTTGGAGTGATAAAATTGTCCCAAATCTTGATTGCAATGGGGGCACTGCTACATGAATGTAGGTGTTTGTCAAATCTCATGAAACTGTACACTAAAATGGAAGAATTTTACTGTATGTAAATTAAAGTGCAATAATTTTTTTAAAAAAGTGGATAAGAGGTGTGGAGGCTTGGACTTCTGACATTGGGCACGTACTGAAGTAAAGGATTATAGAAAGCCTGATGAAAGTGGTCTTGACAGTCTCTCAGAGTAGAAATTCCCAACTGATGTACCAAGAATAGGTTTCAGCTATACCAGGAATCCGGGTCTCTTAGCTGCTCTGAGGGCAGCTGAGCAGGGCCGGGGCCCTAAACCTCCTAAACTGGAAGCTTCTCAACTGTTTACCCCATTGAGCTGTATTATTATATTATCATGGTCTGTGTTTCCTATGCTGTGAAGAATTGTGGGAAGCACAGTCATTGAGGAAAATGGCCCTCCTTAGAGGGAGATGGTACTGTAGTTCTGACTACTTCACTCAGTGGTACGATAGCTTCTTAAGAGAGTAGCACCTTGGTGATTAGGAAGTGCTGACACTAGGATCCTTATAGAAATCTGGTCTAGACAGAAGAAAACACCACTGCTATTACAGACTATACACGAAATAACAACATCAGAAATGCTACATTACAAAACTTAGAGGAAGCAGTCAAATCTGTGGTTAGAGAGAATTAATGACCCTAAGACGCTCTCATTATTTAATAAGGAAGAATAAAACTCCATGAACTTAGGATTTAATTTAATAGCTTGGGGTGGGATGTTGAAGAACAAAATAAACTTAATTTAACAATAAACAAAAAAGGTCATATAATAAAGCAGAAACTAATACATTTGAAAAAAGAAAACTTGACATTGAATATCTTGCATATGCAAATAACATGTAAATAAAAGAAAAATATTCCAAGTAAAAATCAATGATAGACATTGGGGAGGGTATTGCTACGGTGAGTGCTGTGACTCGTGTAAGACTGTTGAATCACAGACCTGTACCTCTGAAACAAATAATACATTATATGTTAAAAAAAAAGAAGATAGTAGGAAGGGATAAATGAAGGGGGGGGAATCAGAGGGGGAGAGGAACCATGAGAGACTATGGACTCTGAGAAACAAACTGAGGGTTCTAGAGGAGAGGGGGGTGGGGGGATGGGTTAGCCCAGTGATGGGTATTAAAGAGGGCACGTACTGAATGGAGCACTGGGTGTTATACGCAAACAATGAATCATGAAACACTACATCAAAAACGAATGATATAATTTATGGTGATTAACATAATATAATAAAATTTAAAAAAATAAAATTAACTACAGTTATAGCAATAAATAAAAATATGACATTTTCAATAAAAAGGATGAGTTCCTAAGAAGATTTAAAAAACTACTAAAATCTATCTAAGAACACAAACCTAAACAAACCAGTAACCTCTAAAGAAGTGAGAAAAGGTGTTGGGACGCCTGGGTGGCTCAGTTGGTTAAGCTTCTGCCTTCAGCTCAGATCATGATTCTGGGATCCTGGGGTCCTGGGATCTTGGGATTGAGCTCCATGTCCTGTTGCCCTGCTCAGCAGAGTCTGCTTCTCCCTCTGCTTCTTCCTCTCTGTGCTGCAAACCACCCCCCACTTCCTGCTCCTTCTCTCAAATAAATAAATAAAATCTTTAAAAAGAAAGTGAGAAAAGGTAACAAAAATTAAACTCAACTTTCTCATGCTATATAAACTTTTTTTTTTAAAGATTTTATTTATTTATTTGAGAGAGAGAATGAGAGAGAGAGAGAGAGAGCATGAGAGGGGGTTGGGTCAGAGGGAGAAGCAGACTCCCTGCTGAGCAGGGAGCCCCATGCGGGACTCGATCCCGGGACTCCAGGATCATGACCTGAGCCGAAGGCAGTCGCTTAACCGACTGAGCCACCCAGGCGCCCCGCTATATAAACTTTTTAAAAACATAGAAAAATTCTATCAGGACTATATCTAGTGATAAGTGGAGATTTTCCTCTTCTATATTTCCCAAATATAATCAATGTGCATTACTACTATAATCAAAAACTAAACACTAAATTTTATTTTTAAAAGTAATAGTCCAGATTAACCTTCTGTTATTATTACAAATTAATTCCTTTTGGATATAGATTTGGCAATCCTAACACCTCAATAAATTAAAATGAAAACACAAGTTTTAAAAATTCATCCTCATTTTTCCCTTTTTTTCTTAATCTCAGTGAAAAGATGTACAATTTGTTAAACAAATGTACTTGGTTGGGAGTAGAGAAGTAGTTTAAATACATTTTAAATTAAAGAAACTTCCTGAGACTTGAATGACAACATATGGACATAAACAGCAGGAATTCTCAAATGGATCCATCCAAAAAGTCTGCCTCCAAGTTCTCCTGCCATCACTGAACCACTGTATGAAAGAAGAAATTTGAGATGACTAGAGGTGTTGAATTAGAAATTCCTTTGAAATCTAAGTTGTACTTTTGTCAGAATAAAAGAGTTTCTGACAAACTAAAGGGAAATTTATTTTTTCTTCAGACATAGTAAAAGTATTAGGGAAAGATACTGCTACATTTGCCCTGTATATGCTGACAGACAAGCCTCTAGTTGTCATCAGCAGGGAACACAGAGACATTATATAACAGAAAATAATTTTGAAAGAGTCTGTAGGGTGATTGTGAAGGAAGAATGATGGTGGTAACAAGTCATTCCTTTAACAGAAGAAAGGAAGAAAAACACAATAGCATGAGGAAAGAAGAAAAGTTGGAATCACCTAAAAACATCCTCAGTTTTATTTCCTTCCTTCTCTATTAAAATTTTAATAACTGAAGGACAGACTTCAAAGTTAATCTAAGACAACAAATACATTCAGTTAAAAAAAGACTTCAAAGTTGTATGCAGGTATTAAGGGGGGGTGGATAAAAACCACAGTAAAGGGAGTAAGGAAGTTACGAATCCTCACCTTTTTCACAAATATGAATGAAGTGAGGGACACACACTAAGGAATGAAGTTTCAGGAACATGAGGAATTTCAATATCCATATACCATTTACAGAGTAAGTATTCATCATATGTTCTTTATGTCAACTAAATTCTTTCCTATGAAGAAAAAGTAGTGCCAGGAGGATGTCAGCTCATGGCTATCCACTTTTTAGATAGTTCTAGAGTTTCCGAGTGGTGTCAGATTTAGGCAAATCAGTAAAAATAAAAACAAAAACAAAAACACGTACCTAACCTTGTTTCTGAAAGTCAATATGAGCAAACTGACATGAACTTACAGCTACGGAACTTGATTTTTAGCATATATTATGTTAAATTATTTCATATATATGCTGAAAACATTAAAAGAAAAATGTTAGAACATATGGGGAAAAGAAAAAACAGCACAAGGGTGGCCAGCCATCACACATAAGATAACATTTAAAAATGGGTTTAACCATAAATTTTCAAAGTAAGTGCTATATAGGATGAGATTAACCATAATCTATCTCAGGAAGAAGACAAGCAAATGTGACTTTAAAACTATTGTGAGAAATATATAAAAAATCATAAAATACAAAGATGTATCAAAATATTAGAAACAAGGAGGTTCCTAATTTTTTAATCAGGGGGAGTTTATGGATTTATTCATTCATGAATCCACATATACATACTGGTTTTTATGATCGCTGTGGCAAATAGAACAGTAAAAAAGAAACAGTCTATTCTCTCATGGATCTCTCAGACAAAGACAGTAGTCTCTTCAGAAGGGAAAAATTAAGACAATTCACTAAGGTGAAAATAAAATATTGGAATTTTTCTTTATATTTTTTTAGCCTAGAAGTAAGAAAGATATGAAGCTGTAGTATTGTTTAACATACAGATTGGCAAGGCCAACCTCACTAAGCTCAAATGTGAGACCATCAAAACGTGCTGTATGGTTTATCAAGACATCCTGATAGAACAGTGGGAGGTCAATAAGACAGGTGGCCTTTGCTCATAGTTGAACTATTGCAGTTTAATTGCAATAGTTAAGCAGATTTACAGATTACATTGATCAGTTTTGATGAAATTCACCCTCACAAAATGAAGTGAAACTTCACCCTCACAAAATGAACAAGAAATTTAGAAAGACTGTTTGTTGCAAAGGAGCCACAGATCAAAGGCAATTCTACTAACACAGCTGAACAATTAGAAAATGGCAATGCTAAGTTTTCTCTTCCCCCTTGGGCAAATTTCTTATCAGCCATTTATGAGTTAAAAAGTCAATGATAATCTCATCAGATCTAATACAATCAGGTTACCATTCCTAAACTATTATAATTAACAGTATTAAGGTTGGCTATAATATAATTATTAAAGTTAAATGAGAAAAAACTTTCACACTAAAAGAAAAAGGAGGTAAATAAGTAAATAAAGTTGCATTCAACTTCATTCTTTTTCAATCCCTATAATTGGCCAAGTTTTATAATATAGTTATATTTGTATTTGATTACATTATATTTTAATATAAGAACATAATTTATGTCCAATTAAACATTTATTTGGATTCAGAGTCATAAAAATATTTTACTGCAAGGGGTGCACTATCAAAAACATTTGGAAGCCATCGATCTGGAGGATATAAATTCTATACATAATAGATCTGCGAGGCTAATATCAATAATCAGGAACATTCTAAAAGAGATTTTGTCAACATTTGAAAAGAAATGTAAATATAATGAAAAGCATGTAGTGATCATTAGGAACCAAGGATTACTTTTGTAAAAATAACTAGCACAACTGACTTGATTTGTCTTTTTATTTTTATTTATTTTTTTATTATTTTTTTTAAAGATTTTATTGATTTATTTGACAGAGAGAGAGACAGCTAGAGAGGGAACAAAGCAGGGGGAGCGGGAGAAACAGGCTACCAGCCGAGCAGGGAGCCCGATGCGGGGTTCGATCCCAGCACCCTGGGATCATGACCTGAGCCGAAGGCAGACGCCCAACGACTGAGCCACCCAGGCGCCCCTTGATTTGTCTTTCTAATAATGTCACTCTGACATTAAGAGTATGGAGTAAATACTATCGACTTGAGCAAAGTACTTAGAAAGAATCAAGATGTGAATAAAGTAGTAGAATTTAGATGACACATGCTGGGAGGAAAGCTAATGTGATAACCAGAATAATCTTTTCAGCTCACTTTCTCTAGTACCACAAGTCCAAAGTCTTTTGATTGCTCTGAGAATGAGATCTATGCTCCCTCGATCCTACCACCTTCCACTGCCCCCACAACCCCCTGGTGCCCTCACTACTTTCCTTAGCCAGTTTAAATTTCATGCCTTAAGTCCTTACAATCATTCTCTTGCATAAGCTCTTAGCTCTCTTGCCTCCCCCTGGCTTTCTTGACTCGGCTTCCACCCTCTACATCTAAACCTATGCCTGAATTGAAACATGACAGTAGCCACATTAGTCATGGCCATGCTATCTAGTCTCACTTTAAATTCACGAGCAAGTAGCCCTTAATATCACCCAGGATTATATTTCTCTTGTCTGTTCCCATTCTCCACTCTCCTCAACAACTATTTTACAAAGTTTTCTCTTTTCAAACATCAATGCTTTCTCTTCCATCCTCACTATGACTTTGCTTTCAATTTCATTGAGCCATCCCAGCCACCTATATGTATCCAAGCCCATCAACCCTATCTACCCTTCTGTTAACATGGAGAATGGCCCGAGTTCCTAGCTGTAGCCGATCAAGATTTACAAAAGGTGTGAGATAATACTCTACTTTCAACCTGAAAAGTTAGTTTGCTACAGTTTCATGGGTGATACCAAAAGTTATGAGAGTCCTGGGTTGGACACAAAGAATTGTTTATTACTCACAGAAATCACAGTAGTAAGAGTATGGTCATTTTTCTGCAATGGTCCCTGTGTTGTGATTTCATGTGTCAACCTGGCTGGGCCATGGGGTGTCCAGGTGCTATGGATGGATGTTTGTGTCCCCCCAAAATGCATATGTGGAAGCCCTAACTCCCATTGTAGCAGTATTTAGATGTGGGACCTTTGGGAGCTAATCAGGGTTAGATCAGATCATTAGTGGGGAGGTCCTCATGATGGAATTAATGCACTTATATAAAGACAAAGAGATACAGGATTTCCCCACATACCACACACACCCCTCTATGTACCTACCCAGGAAGACCATGTGCAGACAAAACCAGGAAGAGGGTTCTCCAAGAATTTGACTATCCTTGCACACTAATCTCAGACTTTCAGCCTCCAGAACTGTCAGAAATTAATATTTGTTGTTTAAGCCAGACAGTCTATGGTATTCTCTTATAACAGCCTGAACTGACACTAGATATTTGGTTATGTATTGTTTCTGGGTGAATCTGTGAAAGCATTCCTCTATGAGATTAAAGTTTGAATCCATAAACTGACTAAAGCAGAATGCCCTCCTCCCACCCCAGGGGGGCGGGGGGTGGGGAAGAATGCCCTCCCCAAAGTGGGTGGGCTTTATCCAATCCATTGAACACCCGAATAGAGTAAAAAGGCTGAGTAAGAAAGAATTTTCTCTCTCTGCCTAACTTTGAGGGTGGACATTGGTCTTCCACCTTCAGACTCAGGCTTAGACTGGAACCTACACCATCAGCTCTTCTGGTCTTCAGGTCTTCAGACTCAGACTAGAACTATACATAATTCTCCTGTGTCTCTGGCTTGCTAATTGCAGATTTTGAACTTCTCAACCTCCATCAACCACATGAGCCGATTTCTTATAGTAAATCTTTACATATCTATATACAAAATCTCTTTGGTTCTGTTTCTCTGGAAAACTCAAACTAATACTGTTCCTCAATTCCCACAAGCAATGTTATGAGGACCAAGTGACATCTGCCCATGCAGTGGGTTGCATTACAGAAGAGGAAATCTGAGTTTAGGAAACCCAAATATTTTATAATGGGATGAGATATTATCTTCATTGTACTGGACAGAAGCAAACCCATCTTCTCTCTAGAGGGAGATAGATTCTATCTCTAATGTCCAAGGCTATTGGCCAAACAAACGTCCTTGAAAAGATAGTCCAGAACAAAGAGGTAGTAAGTGACTTTGCTAACAAGGCACACAGAAATGTGAGAAACACATGAAAATTGTCTCCTAACATGACCACCCCCTCTGCTTCCTTGTCCATTTGAGTCTATCCCCTCGTGCCTACCTAAAAATATTGCTCTGGCAATTTCCCCATCTCTCTCCTAGGGAACTGTTTTTTTTTCTTTTTCTATCAGCCCATTCCCATTCACACAAGTTTTTTCCATCTTCAAAAAAAATTGACTCATTTTCATCTCATTTACCATCCCCATTTCTCTCCTTTCTTTCCTAGAAGATCTCATGGGGGAAAATAACTGTTTAGATTCACTGCCCCCAAGTGATCTTCTATTGTCTCCCAAACTCATTCTAATTAAACTTTGCCTTCCCATCACTCCACTAACCCCCCTCTTCTCCTCTTGTCAAGAGCTCTAATGACTTTTAGGTTGCTCAGTTTAATGGTTAGTCTTGAGCCATGAGCAACATTTGAAAGAATTGTGTCCCCTCTCCTTTTTGGACACAGTCTCCACTAGGTTTTCAGGAAAACTACTCACACCACTTTTTCCACCATTCTCTGACCACTCCTCACTCTCCTTTGCTGGTTGCACATCACCTCTCCAACCTCGAAATGCTGAAGTTTCCTGGGCTCAATCCTTGGATCACTTCTAAATTCTATCTACACTCATTCTCTTGATAATTCATCCAGTTGGTAGGTTTTAAATAGTATCTCCCATTTGCTATTGACTCTCGAAGTTGTATTTCTAGCCCATATCTTTTCCCAGAACTCCAGACTTATAAGTCCAACTGTCTTGTTAACATTTTTTCTTGAATATTCACTTGGTTTCTAAAATTTTTACTCCTAATATTTTCTCCTTAACTTGCTCCTCTTCCCCATTTAGGTAATGGCAACCATTCTTTCAGTTGCTCAGGCCCAAAGTCCTAAAGTCACCCATGACTTTCTCTCCTAGTCTGCATCTAATCCTTCAGCTAATCCTACCTGTTCTACTTTCAAAATTATTCAGAAGGGAAGTGATTTTCACCACTTCCTTTGCTGTCGTCCTCGTCTGAGCTACCAGTATCTGTAGTAGCAACATCCCCTCCCTGAAAACAAAACAAAACAACAACAATAATAATAATAATAATAACCCACCTGGCCTCCTTCCTTTTGTCCATGGCCAGCTTTGGTCTATTCTCAGTAGAGCAGCCAAAATGACCCTGTAATAAGTCACTCATGTCATTCCTCTCCTCAAAATCCTCCAGGGGCTTTCCAAAGTAAGAGCTCAAACTTATTGCAGTAACATAAAAAGCTACCATTTTTTCTCTGATCTCATCCTAATCTCCTCCTTGCTAATTCCACTTCACCACACTGTCTTCCTCTTGTTCCTTGAACACACCAGGAACACTTTGCCCTCCAGACATCTCCCATTTCTTCTCTGTGACATAATCCCAAAAGGCCCAAATTGTTCACTATCTGTTTCCTTTTCTTGGTGAGACTTATTTGACCACCCTATCTAATTTTATAACACCTTTCCTATTCCCCCAGATTTCCTGTCTCCCTTTCCTTTACATGGTTTCTTTAGCATTTAATCATTAACATTCTATATATCTCATTTATTTGTCTTGTTCATTGCCTACCGTGCCCCACTAGAATGTCAGTTTCATAAGAGCTGAGATTTGCGCCAGTTTTGTTCATTCCTCTCTGCTTAGCACTTACAACGGTGCTTATAACATGGGGGACACCCAATATTTATTTGAAGAATGGATTAAGAAGTCATTCAATGAGACAGAATTCAACAACCAGAGATGAGTTATGTTTACATGCAGAAGCATAAAGGAAGCTGGAGCACACTGTGCTAAGTCAAACAAGCCAGTCACAAACGGACAAATACCTCATGTTTCCACTGATGTGAGGTAGCTAATATAGTCAAACCCATGGGAGCAGACAATAGAATGGTGGAAAGTCTCAGTTACACAGGATGAAAAAGTTCTAGAAACCTGCCGGACAACAAAATGCCAATATTAACAATACTGCCATATGCGCTTAAAAATTCAAGAGTAGATCTCACGTTAAGTGTCCTTACTACAAAAACAAAAGTGAAAAAAGACAAGTGGCACGAGGGAATTTTGCAGGTGATGCTGTTTATTATCTTGATTGTGGCGATGTTTGAATAGGTGTATGCATATGCCTGAACTCATTAAACTTTAAACATTAAATATGATGCAGGGTTTTTTTTGTATATCAAATATATCTCAATAAAGCTGTTAAGAAAATCAATCATAAAAATAAAGGAGGAGGGGGCATTTAATTTGGCCCCTGTCTTGCAATTTCCCCATATTATATTATTCGGACCTCAGTACCTAGGCGTGGGGTTTTTCTTCAACTTTACATTTCTTTCCTCCTCACTATTCATTTCAGTTATCCATTGCTCAGTGAAGCCTCTCCTCTTATTAAACACCTCCTTTGAACCTATTAAATCTCCTATGCTGCCTCTGTAGTATGTTCATACTTCTACTGCTGACCTTATTACACCTGTTTGAGTCTTGTTCTTTATAACCTCTGAGCTACTAGACATTCAGATCCATGTCCATGATTCACTGTATTTGACACCCCTATGTCCATGTAATACCACTGATTTTCAAACGTACCTGAAGGTAACTGCTTCCCAAAAAGTCTAGACTATTCTAATTTTCCAAAAGCTTTAGTATGAAGCAAACTTGTCATTGGTAGATACCCATTATCCAGATTACAAAGAGTGGATCTCAAATATTGTGACAGAAACATGGTCACAAGGTAGAGTGAGCCTCCCATAACTGGCTGTGTCTAGGCAGAGCCTGGATGGTTGGTGCTCAAAGGCCCTTGTGCAAGAGATTGTCCAATCACACTGGAAGTTAGACTAGAAAAACCCTCAGAACCTGAGAAAATCGTTCTCTGATCAGAGAAAATCATTTGCTGATTTTTCTGCATTTTTGCATAATTTGTAGCAGTCTTTGAGGTTTTAGCATACTGTGTTGTCCTATCTAATTTAGTACCATTTGGATACAATTTAAAGATTAAATGCAAAGTCAAATATAAGTCTACAGTGAACACATGTGTCAAGTAATCTGAAGCATTTTATAGTCAAAATATATTTTCAATTTAAAGGCCTTCATCTATTTCTATACACTTTTTATATTAATGAGCTCAGCTTTTAAATAACACAAAAATATTTTGCAGCTCTAAAATGTTATTACTCATGATATTTTTCCTTTGCTGCCTAATCCTTGTTTCCGCTTCTCTCCCCCCTCACTTTTTTCAAATTTAAATTTATTTTTTTTAAGATTTTATTTATTTATTTGACAGAGAGAGAGACATAGTGAGAGAGGGAACACAAGCAGGGGGAGTGGGAGAGGGAGAAGCAGGCTCCCCGCCGAGCAGGGAGCCCGATGCGGGGCTCAATCCCAGGACCCTGGGATCATGACCTGAGCTGAAGGCAGACGCTTAACGACTGAGCCACCGGGTGCCCCCCAAATTTTAAATTTAATTAGTTGTATTTCTGTGCAAATTTTTAATGACTTCAAGGTATTTAGAGTTTAGAAGCATCTCCATTTATACTGAATTTTATTTTTTTAAAAGGTGTATTTAATCCTTACAGTGTTAATGTTTCAAGAGTAACAACTTTATTTCAAAATACCTCAGTGACTACCAAACACAGAAAAATCGGCCTTCTACTGATACTTTTATCATATATCATATTTCACAAAATAGTTATTATATTTTTTTCACTTTATCCTAAAAACAAAACAAAACCTGGAAGAGACAGATGTTATCTTCATTCTATAACAAGTATTCTAGCCCAGAAAGGTTTAAATGACTTGTCCAAGATCACATGGCAAATCATGGCAGATTTAAAAGTAGAATTTTCTCCTGATTTTAGCCAAGAGCTCAGTATATTTCAAACTGACATGTCTAACTTCCAGATTCTATTTGGTGGACAGATAATTTTTAATTATCTTTTAATTTCTTCAAGACAGAAAAGTCCATTTGCTTTTGTTTTCCTAAGTTAAGCAAAGAAAATGTACTTCATATTTCTTGAATTTATTATTTTTTCATAATTTGTTATATATCTAAAAAGCGCAAGACTTGATTCTTAGAATACAGTATTTAGTACTTGAATTGCAGTTGCCCCACTAATATTTTTTCCTTCAAGTCTGCCGTACCATGGCCCTCACCTCCAGAATCGTGCCATCACATATGAATTCCCATCTGGCAGGAAACCTCTTCTGCTCTTGATTTTAAAGGAATCTGGGGCACTGGGTGGCTCCGTTGGTTAAGCGACTGCCTTCAGCTCAGGTCATGGTCCTGGAGTCCGGGGATCGAGTCCCGCATCGGGCTCCCTGCTCAGCGGGGAGTCTGCGTCTCCCTCTGACCCTCCCCCTCATGTGTTCTCTCTCTCTCAAATACATAAACAAAATCTTTAAATAAATAAATAAGTAAAGGAATCTGACATATTTTAAAATCATTCAAATTCCAAAAAGCACATTTAGTTTTTTGGCTAAAATCTTCTCTGCTCCTCATTATGCAAAAGTTTGATGTCTTATTTCTTTTACTATAAAATAAGTCCAGTTACTCTCTGTACATCAGTCACTATGAGCAAGAAAGTCACAAAAATTTGCCATGACTATAAGTTGCTAGCACAATAAGTCTTCTCTGAGGGATGACTTTTGAAGTCCAGGAACCTGCAGAAACCGAGAAAATATTTCTTCAAAGTACATCTTATGATTTCAAATTCTTTTTGCTATGCTTATGATAAACCCATACATTTTCCTACTCGTATTCTCATCACACTAATAATAGATTTTCTTTCTTTGTTAATCTCACAGTGGAAATAAAGATAGTGACAGTAAAAGTAAAAACCTGAAATCTGTATATATTGTCATTCAGTAAATTGAAATCTCCCAGGGTATATAAATAATTATTTGAGGAAAGTAATATAGAAGATTGTGAATTAGCCTCAGTAATTTTGCAAGGACATATAGCAGTGGACTATAATATATATATATATATATATATATATATAATTCTCCCTTATCAGTATATATATCAAAACTCCCCCTATCTATAATTCTCCCTATCAGTTAAAATTGTGCACTGTCTAGGACATACACATGATCTCCCTCAGCTTTTTCCTCATTTTAGGAACAGAAACTCTCCAGAAGGCAGAGAATAGTTTCCAAGGAAAAAAAAAATGGTAGATGGTAAGTTACCTAACCATTTGGTAGGACTCTTAATCCTTGCCACATCAGCCTTCAGCCTCTGAGAGAGAAATAAAGACAGAGATGGAGGTGCATCATAGAATGGCCTCTCTCTACAGGGTAAATTTCTACCAAAATATTCACTAGTTGTAATAACCCCTCAGCCAGCTTCCTAAATGGAATCAACGCTTCATGAGACCAGTCAAGCTGGAGCATATTACAGAAGTTGCCAAGACATTATCCAAACAATTCAAAGACTTCTGATCCTGAACCTGAAGGGGACAGATATGTATACCTAGGTAGCTAGACCTGCTTTAATGATATGAATTACTAAACACTCTAGAGCACCACCAAAGATTATTTCAAGGAAATCATATTCTTATCCATCTAGCCCATGAAGTTACAATTCATATTCATATTATAATTCATATTTAGAATAATATCAAATCCATCCAGTGGGCAATCCATCCAAACAGGCCCTGTTTTTCCAGAGAAAAGGGAAAGAAAATGGGAGGGAGGGAGGGAAGCACCAAAAGAAGGAAATGACTGGCAAAAGTCTCACATTTCTGTCTGTGTGTCTAGAAAGATTACACAACTGAGCAGAATCCAGCTCACATATTCATCTAAACTGAAATGTGATTGACAACAAAATAGAAAGCATGGCCATCTAAGCAAGCTCTTCACATGGGAAGTGCAACTCGATAAAGAGCTTTCTTCTTGTAAGCTTATGTATATAAATGCACTATAATATCAAGTTTAGAAAAAATATACAGTTCTCTCAAAATCTTTTGAAAAATGCAGCTTGCTTCCCCATTTAAAAAACTACTGAGTTCAAAATTCTTGGAGCTTAAAAGAATTCTCGAAATGTTCACTGAACACAGAATATGCATAAACCGTGTACATGATGCATCCCCAGTTTATAAAGTATATAGAAGTAGATGTATGGCAATTTCGTATAACTGATAATACATCATACATAGGTAGCACATAGCTTTCGATTCCTCAGGTAACTACATAAAAGAAATTTGGATTACCAAAGTGACGTTTATATGTTGTTTGTGTCTCAAGAATGATGATGGAAACTAGGCAAGAAATGATGCATTTCTGGGATGTTTAAATCACCCAAAACATTCCATTCTCATGGTGCACAGTGGCGTGAGCGAGGAGAGATAGATCCTTAGCTTTGACCATGTTTGCTCATTTCTCTAGGTTCATTACTTCCCATTTCTTTCTGACACTTGCTTTGCGCCCTTGCCCCCTCTCCCTCTCCCTCTCTCTCCCTGTCTTCTAATTAGGCCACCTCTTTCTTCCTCTCCTTGCTCTAAATATACTTGCTAAGTCCATCGCTGCAATCGTCTCTTTTCCATGTTATCTTTTTTTAGGCACAATGCCAGTGCCATTTTTCTTGTGATTTGTGAAAGTCTTTCTTTCCTCTGTCCCTGCCCAGGCCTCCTACCCCCTGCCTAAGCTTTTCCTTTTTCCTTTATTATCTACTATACTCTCTGTTATATTTCTAGCCCTTAAAGTTCACAGGGCTCGTGAGAAAAGAAAACTACAGCTGTGGTGAAACAACAGAGGTTTGTCCAAACACCACCCTTGGTTATTTGGATCCAGTTTATAGTGTTGCCTCCAAACAACAGCTTAATTACAGGAATATCGGAGAGAAAAAAAAGAAAGAAAGAAACTTACAAAAATCAAGCCAAAGCCTTGGAAAAAGCATTTGTTATCTGTTTGTTCTCAAGTCTGAGGGCCCTCAAATTCGCCTTGCCCCTGCATCTGCATGAAGAAACAAGCTACAGCTACATTTTCCCCTTGTTTACAGGAGAATTAGACCAAAAATCTTCTGTTCACCCAACTACAATGAACTCTTAATAACAACACAACACGGAATACATGCCATCGTAAGCTGTGAGTGGTAAGCAAAAGAATACACATTTAATTGGAATAGGAGGTTTGCAGTCTTATCCAGAACACTGAGGAAGGCGATCAAGACCCAGATGCCCGAGCTCTTAGCAACATTCAGAGAATCTCATGAGCTAAAGAAATCCCCGAAGGAGAACTCTGCACTAGAATGGCCAGTTTGGGCTTCTACACTTGAATCACTTCCTCCCTTAGTTATGCAATGATGTTGAAGTCCTTAATTTCACCCGTGTTGTAATACATTCTGTTGTTTTTCTCTAATAGCCTTTTATGTTTATTTTTACGGCTAGTTTAGTTGCCTAAAATCCCTGCCCTCACTCTATAGGCACAAGATGCCAGGTGAATTTGCCCCAGTACTGATCAGCATGTTTGTTTTCAATTCACAAATAAATACTGATCTGCATACATTGAGAAAAGAATAAATATATGTAAAGTCTTGTAAGGAAATTGATCATTACAAATGTAATTGGATTGCTTGCCTGCCTTTCTTACTCCACATTGCATCTGCAATAGGTCTACTGAGCTGCTGACCAAAGAGAAAAAAATTTCTGATTATAACTGAAAACATTAAGAAAATCCTATATTTGCAAAATTAAAATGATCAAAAATGATGGTACCAGGAATACCAAATTAAGTTCCCTGCAAGCTACTGCCGGAAGTCAACAGTACAGAGACAGGTGATGGAACTGAACTTCTATGCTAAACCCTCTCACAAAACCACACCTGAATGAGGCTTGGGGGGAAGAAGGAGAGCAAAAATATGCGGATTCCAAGTAGATCATTAGGGAACTAAAGATGAACAGAAGAGAGGAGAAATAAAGAGAAGAAAAGCAAAAAGCAGGGATGCTGCCATTTAATTAACACTGATGTATAGCCATGAATACAGTGTAGATAGAAATTCATACTCTCAGAATCTTTTAAAGAGAAATACTGCTGTGATAAGAGAAAAGGAAGCATTAACACTGACCAGCTTTTGAGCAGTGATATTTTTCCCTATGAAGGTCTGTGAAAATTGCACTGTCCTAGTAATATTTAATTGTAGCATAAAAATTAAACACCATTTACTTGATATAAAATAGGGATAGTATGTAAATTAAGTAAGTTTCAATTCATGTCTTCTTACTCACATCTGTTGGCACTTTAAATAGTTTTAGTGTCATTAATTGTTATAAAAGTGCAAGATTTGCTGTATGCTTGCCACTTAGGACCAAAGGCACAAAAGTCTAATTGAACTAAGTAATTAGTAATTTGTCATTTCCTATTGTCAGCAATTACTTTCCATTAGAAATCCTCACTGAAAATTCTAATTTGAAGTGAGGTTTGCATTTTATTGCTGTCCATCCAAATTAGTTTAAAATTGACAGCTACATTTTCATTTAAAATTTTAAAGATATTAAATATGCTTGAAGAAACTGAAGCCTGCTCAGCTCCGCACAGGCCTCTGCGTTACGAGTACGTATACACACAGACACTCACATCACACACACAAAAGGGAAGACAGCCAACACCAAAGGAGGCGCCTTTTATTTCCCCAAAAGGGTGTTGCTGTACCAGTATCATTGTTGCTTCTGTGAAATTCCAGTTTTCTAATTCTTGCCTTCACATGCAGACCCATGCCGTGGTGCTCTCCCCTGCCCGCAAATGGCCCAGGAAACAGCACACTATTAAACTTCTTTCTGGGGTGCTGAGCTCCCTCTGGGATATGGCTGTTGGAGGGTTTCCCATTTGTTCTGTCTTCATGCTCCACTAGCCAATCAACACTTTCCCTTCCGCACGTTCTGAGCACTGTATAAAGCCAAGGGCGAATCTAACCCTCAAAAATACTACTAAGGAGGTAATTTATAATTTATAATTAGCATGGGTCCACCGGTATATTTTAAAACGAGGGCAAACTGGAGAGTCAAAGCTCATCGTTGGCTCCCTTTGTAAAAGTTTGAGCCCTGCATGTCATCCCGACCAGATAGTCTTCCTGTATTAAAACTTAACGAGTCTGTTTCCCTAGAGTACAGCTAGATTGCTTTAACAAACTGACTAGATTTCCAATTGTTAAAATTAAAAATATAGAAATAAACTTCATGGATTTTTCTCTCTGCCCCAGTATTAAAATCCTGAAACTGTGCAAGAAATCTTTAACTAAAAGACTTGTGTTGATATAGCTGCACACAAAGGCCCAGTGTCTTAGATGAAGCTACCAAAAGTTGTTTGGGGAAAAGCATATTCATATATTTATTATGATAAAGATGGCTGTGTCCATAAAGAACAGATTTGATTTATTAACCTAAAGTTAGAATTACATTAAAGGGCAAAAGACAATGAAATTTCACAACCACATGTCTAATAATTTAATAACTAATAAGGGTGGTGTTGAATGCATCTCTACATTAATTAACTGAAGCGTGTGGTTTACTAATTTCTTCTTTCCTAAGAAACATACCCGCTAAAATTGACTTGTAATACTGGAAATGATAATGAATTTCTCTCATTTTTTAAAATGACATTCTAATCATTACTCCAAATTCATATACTTTCACAGAACAAATTTTCTACTGTTAGCCCTTTGGTGACTAACTAGATATATCACACATCTGTAACACTTAAGTGAACATTAATTAGTGTTAATTTACAATCAGATTCCAATGGAGAAGCAAATTATGCTTTCTTGAACATCAAAAGTCTTTATCATGACCATTATGAGGCCAGAACATCTTAATTATTTCTGCTTATAAATAATGTTTTCCACAAATCTTCAAAATGCACAGGAGTGCTCTAGAAAGCGGGGGGGGGGGAACTGATCTCATTGTAATTTGGTTTTAACTTAGTGCTAATGCAATTCATTCCAATGTATACCTTGCTCTCCTTTCTTTCTTCATCGTAACGGAAAAGAGATTGTCTGAAAGTTCAAGAGCAAATTTTTTCATTGAGCATATTGTTCGAGATCTATTGAAATAGATTTAAAAAATTTTACTGCAGTGCCACAAGATTTTGCTACATAAATCCAAGACTGTCTACAATAGCCCAGTTTTATGTGAACCAAAAATTATTTAAACTGTGAAATATTTGCCTCCCTACATGTATTATGTATCATTATCTCAATAGATTCACATAGGTGTAAAGCAATGTTCTTCACAGAAGAAAAACAAGCCACAGACACTTACACACTCTTAGTCGGCTCATTCTAAAATTGTGTATAATTGCCAATAAGGCAGTGAAGAAAAGAGAGAGTTAAATTAAAAGTTCAATAAACACTGATCAATATGCTTGTAAATACTAAGTCTATAAAATGATCTTCCCTTTAAATGTAGTTATACCATGGCTACAAGGTCTGTATTTTGGAATTCAGCTGACCATTTTTAAGTCTAGCTAAATTTGTTTCTAATAGAAACATGCCAGAAATCTAAGTCTGCCTGAGAGGATTTTTAAAAAAAGAGAAAGAAAATGAAAGAAAGAAAGAAAGAAAGAAAGAAAGAAAGAAAGAAAGAAAGAAAGAAAGAAAGAAAGAAAGAAAGAAAGAAAGAAGGAAGGAAGGAAGGAAGGAAGGAAGGAAGGAAGGAAGGAAGGAAGGAAGGAAGGAAGGAAGAAAGAAAGAAAGAAAGAAAGAAAGAAAGAAAGAAAGAAAGAAAGAAAGAAAAAAGGAAGGAAGGAAGGAAGGAAGGAAGGAAGAAAAAGAAAGGAAGGAAGAAAGAAAGAAAAAGAAAGGAAGGAAGAAAGAAAGAAAACAGCAGCCTGGATTCTTAAAACTATTGCTGCTGTCTCCTGGTTTAGCATTAGCTCACAATCAGCTGAATAAAGAAGTCATCTCTGCCCAAGATGTAAATAAATCACAAGCCTCAGTTACTTTACCACTAGCTGTTTGTCATTCAGGAAAATAATGGTTAATCAATGTCTAATCAATGAAGATGTGTAACATATTAGTTTGCAGTCCTTCATCATCCTATTTTCTTCAATTGCCTGGGGGTTTGTGTTCAGTACTTACAGAATCGATTACAATTGAGAGTGATCATTCAGCTCATGTTGAGAGCTGTCGGCTGTGCTTTCCACCAGGCAGGTTTACTCTTGTGTTTAATATGAGATGCTAATATGTAGCTGCATCTGACAAACTAGGTTCCATGGTGGAACATTTTATGGGAAGTGCTTAAGTAACTAATTGTATCACTACATGTCACTTGATGAAACTAAACTTTTCCTGACTTCACAATAATCATAAGCATTACTGGCTTGCTGTGGAAAATTAAAGAGAAATAGCTGCCTGCTTGAGTCTGATCATGCCTGCAGGGAAGGTCTACGAAAGGCAACTACCGATGACGCCTTTGTAAATCACTCCGGGGAGGGGGGGGGGTGGGAGGGGAGATGATTCTTCCATTTTCATATAAAGCAACGTCTTCTGACATAAAGACGGTGTAGCCTCATGTGCAGGCATCCTTGCATGGCCACAATTTCCCGCAAGCGCCAGGAGAAAAGTTGGACCTGCAGGCTCTTGACGCATTTGTTTTAAGAAACAACCTTTTGTGGCTATGCGCATTTGAAGTCCAGAGAAAATGTTAATTGCCTGACAAGCCCGTTTTCCTTGCCATTTATAAAAATGTATCACCAACCTATACATCCTGAAGAAAGACTGGGAGAGTATTGCAAAAGGGTGGGAGAGGAGAATCTTGGATTTCCTTTCAACAACAACAACTAATTGTCAAGTTAGGGAGCTTTTTGCTTTAATTATGCTTTTGTGATTTGATTTGCAAGTTGTGCTGATGACATTCACAGAGCCCAATATTAAAAACTAATAACGATAGAGTATTTCATTAGAAACCTTTTTGGATCCTGATAGTATCGATTCAAAGAACAAGTGCAGGTGTCTTATTGTTAGTATCAGTTACAACAGCTCCCTCTAGTGCCCATAGCTTTGAAGCACCTTGTGGAAAGCGGAGAAACCGTTCCCATGCAGTTCAAGCTCATTGACACTTGCTTTATAGCCAATATTAAGAAACTTTAAAAAGTATATCCATCATCACAAGTGACCTAAATGTACTTCTAAACTTAAAAATGTTTTAATATAATCCTGTGACCGGAGAAATTTAAAATGATCTAAGATTTTTTTAAGTTATAATAGTGCATTAACTTTATTAGAGTATTGCTTCAGTGATACATTGTCAAGTTTTATGGATATTTCGGGATAGGTTTTAATTGTGTAAATTGCTGGGATAACTGACTTAACTAATGACAACACCTTAAAGAGAAAGGTTGTTTCACACTCAATGTCAGGAGTGTTCAATGAGATATTGAACTTACATTGTTTCCAGTAACAGTGGGAAGAAAAAAACTTTCAATTTCTACGAACCCAAATTTTTAATGAATCAGCTTGCTTTAAAAAATAACTAATTTTAAAAGTGAGCAATAAAGATCTTATCGATGATTAGATAACCATTTTGTTTTCTCTTAGTTTTAGCTCCCTTCACTTGGCAAGTAAATCCCATTATAGTTAAGAGTACATTGGACTGCTGGGAAGATGAAAGAATATCTGCAAAACAGTGGTTTCTATTTTGAAATAGAATTTCATGATCATAAAGAGCAGATACAGGGAAGACGTGTGTATTCAATTTTAAATAATGGATATATCTTTCTGGGTTGATAAGCTAAATGTATAGAGAAGGAATTAGAATTCATGAATTTATACCAAATATTTTAGGCAGGCATAAACTGTATTCTTATAAACGAGTCACTTAGCTAACCTGACCTGAAAAAACCAACACACGAATATCTTATTTTTTAAGTGAATCAAAACTGTGCATGTGTACATATGTGTGCGCTTGGAGATATGATAAGAAGAGACTGAGGACAAAATTGCTAGAAGCACTCAATCCCAGAAAGATTACCAAACACAAACATGCTAAAATTTTATCAGAATATGCATGATGGTGTTTTTTCTCATTTATATCCAAATCTATTATTAAGGAACAGTTTATATTTCCATACTGTGGTACTTCAGCAAACTTGACAAGATTATTTCTTATACATATTTCTAGTGACAATTAGAATATTTCAAAAGAAAAAGAAAACCTACCATTTATGCCATACCTAACACATATCAGTCTCCCGGCTGGGCACAAAACAAATGTGTTATCACATAGAGTCACATCAAGCTCTGCAATAAACTTGGTCAACATTTTCTAGAAGTTACTCTGTTTCCTGTCATTCATATTACTCAGAATATGAGAAACCTTGTTAGCAGGATGTCTTATACACTGGGCTCACATACCTGTGCAAATATTTGTAGTCTTCTTAAATTACATTTTTACCATCAGCAGTCCCTAAATGGAGCACATACACTATAAAAGGCAAACCAACAAAGTATGTAAAAGATCTTCATCTATCTCTTTGCACGGCTACCAGGGGAGGTGAGCTAGCCCCACGAATGTCTGCACTTTGATATGAGAGCTGTGATAATGATGAAAAGTTAATAGATTTTTATCTATATCAATCTGATGATCATAGACCCCATTATTTTTATTATTTTTTAAGAAGGGGATTGGTGCTGCATGAATATGAAGGCATATATTCACAGCATTTCTTAGATTTATAGGTACAGGGGCTACAAAGCCTTCTCTCCTTTCTGAGATAGATAAATTGAGTTCCATGCAGTTTACTATGTAGGGGTCTTTCAAATGAGACCACAAAATCTTAAATCCTTACTCTCCTGTGTGGACATTAAAGATCCCATAATACTTTTCATAAGAGTAGGGGCTTGTCACCATGCCACTGGGCAAATTCCTGGGACCTACCTTAAAGCCCAACAGCCAGGTTCTCGCCACAGGATATTAGTGTATTAGATACCTTGGAAAAGTTCAGTATATTTATTCAATTTTATTAGAAACGTTATCCTAATGGTTCTGAAAATATCTTTTTTTTTTTTTTTTTTTTAGTAAAAAGGAATCAAAGGTCTCCTTAGGCAGAGTTACAGTAATGTTCGTTACATGAAATCAAACTTCCTTCCAAAATATTTGATTAGTCCCTTTTGAACACAAATGCCTACAGTATTAATTTTATTTAAAAAACAAAAACAACCAATATATAATAAAAAATCTTATAATCCATGATCCATGCTTTCTGATACAGGTAATGTAAAATAAATGATATAATCTACAAAACAATGACAAATGAAAAACTTGGAAAAGGTTATGGTTTGACAAGGTAACATTTTTGAAATCTGGACACCAATCAAATTGATGTAACCATCAGTGATACAACCCTCTCTGACACTAAAGTCTTTACCACTGTCTAAAACATATAGAAGAGCCTATTGTGATTGCTTAACGTCAGCTTTTGTTCATAAGCTCTTTCATAAAACCGAAGCCAGGAAAATGATTTAAAGCAGTTCAATTTGTCTATTTACCTTAATCTTTAACTATTCCCATATGTCTGGCTACATGATGTATGACTCTTCATAAACCAATTTTTCAAAGATATACACGACAGAAGAAAGTCAGGCTCCTAACCTTTTATGTGCTGAACTTTTATAGAGCTCTAGAAAACAAAATGCTTTTAGGTTTCAGAAGAGGGGGGAAAAAAACGGGTGAAAGATTATTTTCTTCCTCTCTCTCCTTAGTAAATATTTGCATCAGAGAAATTACAGCACGCACTAATTTCTAGGTATGAGAAAAGGCGTTTTGAAGGTCCCACCCACAAACATAATGGTAAAGGTCTGAGTTTACAAAAAAGAGCTACTTAAACAATGATGACCTGTAAACGAATATCATTAAGCTCTTATGAATCCCTCAGTTGAGGTCGGATTATTGTGCTAGGTATAATACCATTTAGCAGGGTGAGTAGAAAATCAGAAATGAACATTAGAGATCCGTCAGTATAAGGAGGCTGAACTATGACCCGGATGGAACTGCTTTAGCTTCAGTCTTAGGAAAAATAGTAATTGGAAGAATAAGCCAGGGTTGAAACAGAATGTCCTGATTATTTTTTAAACATCATAATATCATGAAATCAATTTTAATTAATATACATGCCTTTATAAAGATGGAAATAAAGAAAAACTGTCGCTTTTTGCTCATTTGCGTAAACAATATTTACTGAGTACCTACTGAATGCCTGGAACTGAACAAACAACAGCAAAGGGACAAATGCACAGCCCTGTCCTCTCGCAGCCTATAGTTTTCAACTAGAAAACCAGCTTCCGATCATTACTAGTAGATTATGATCATGAGTCGGTGTGAGAGTGAAATTCTTTTGTACTTTCAGTTCTTAACCCTCTTGAGCTCAGTCCTTATGCAAATGTTGTTCTATAGCCTGTGTTATTTTCAAGGTACACTGTAATTTCCCAGCTGATTTGCCCAAATTAGAAAATATAGTCTTCTCTGACAAAAAGGCACAAAACATTAGAATTCTTGTGATGAAGATGGAACACAGAACAGAATACAGAGAGTTAGCATTTGTGACACATCGAACTGTGTGCCCAGCCCAGTTCCAAGAACATTGCGTATTTTTACCACCGACATCACATCTTTCATAAACAGATTAAGATCGGGTAAATCATTTTATAGACTAGTATAGTCTTTATCTTAAAACAGAAGGAAGTTAAATAGAAAAACCAATGAGTCATTCAAGTTAACTCTTATTTCAGTGTGTGCAATAATCAGCTTGTATTATAATACTATTTCTTCATCTGTCACTAGAGAAATAGCATATTCTTAAACAGAATTTGTACTATTGATGAGCCGTAAGTAGCTTATAGGCTGAAAAAAGTAAACCTGTCAGTGTGGAAAAAAAATGAATATTTGAATTATTGTTCCCATCATCAAAGCACGATTGATATCTGACATACAGAATCTGCATGACAAAAATCAGTAAGATGCCATTTAAATTTCGTCAAAGAATTTTATTCTCAGCAACATCGCAGGATGAGTCTATGATTGTTCATGCCATTTGACCAAATAGCCATAAATGTCAAACTAAGATTTTAGTACCAGCTTCTATGGCACATGGGATTGATGTCTTATTTATACATTTACCAACCCCAAATGGAATACTGAAAGTATGTGTTTATGCATATGTTTATGTGTACACAGACATTATTTACATATATGTAATATTTACCATTATATACTAAGTATACTTGCAGTTCTTAAAATACAAATATAGCTATTCTAATTTTGAAAATGAGAAGTCTAAAACTTACAAAATGGATGCTAGGATGTATGTGAACACGAGAAAGTACATTCTCAATTTATTAACCCTCTGAGAAGGAACTCAGTGAGAAAGACAAGAAATTTCTATATTCCCAAAGTAAGTATATGCCAAAATAAGTTATCTTTTTCTATTGGTAGGAATCCTAATTCCTAATTTTATTCTGATTTCAGAACAACAAAGGTGCCATCTTGAAGCAATTTGGGATAACTACACAAATGAAAGCACCTAATAATTAGAGAATGCAAAGTTGGTATGTGTTTTAATGAACGTATACTGGCAATTCTCAGAATGTAGGAAAAAGCAAACACATCAGTGTATTTGGTAAAAGACTCTCTAGTCTGTTTACTTAGAAAACTTGCCACTTGTTCTTAATCCACTGATAAAATAAAGGAAAAAAATGATTTCATAAAGAAATCAGACAGACATCACAAAGTGTGTGTTTACATATGGCTGTTTGTGGTATGACGCTCAGGAAATTTTAGAAGGATGAAATAGAAGAGCATTTAACAAGACTCACGCAAATAGGCATACTAGTACATAACTTTAAAATTTTAGGTTATTTTTAAATTTTTTAAATATTTTATTAAATGATTTTTAAATAGAATAATTTTAGACACATTTAGCCTAAAATGAAAATGATTAGATTTCCTACTTAGCTCATTTGAACTAATACACTAAAATCAACTATCTCACAAAAAAACTCATTTAAAATAGTTTTTTTTAAACTCCCTCTTTTTTTTTCATTAGTTCTTTTTAGAACTTCAAGTATGCTTGAGAAACTGACTGTGGATCATGTATACAATGTAGGGTCAATGCTGTATTGAATTTCCAGACCATTTTCAGACTACCTTCTGGCAATGGAAGCATTTTGACCACTGACACTCCCTATGGGTATATCTGACTATCCTGGTACAATGCACCATTCCCCATTATTGAATCTACAACAAACTGCTGTAGGTTATTCATTGATTGAGTGTTTAAGTATATTCTTTAGGAGCAAATAGAGAACTAATCTGTAAGCAATCACATAAAATAAAAAATCAGCGGAATTCCTGCTTCAAAGATGCTTTGAGCTCTAGTGCTTAATTATGTGCATTCTTTGATTATATTGTGTCACGTTCAATAAAGACATACAGGAATTCTACCTCTTTATATCACTGTAGAGTTTTTTCAGTGCTTTGTTGTACCATGCAAGGAAACTGAGAAAGCACCGTTCAAACCAACCATACCAAGTTAAAGCGCATCTACTCTCTTTTTATACTATTTTTTTCCTGGATCAATCAGAATATGCACCAGGATGTTTATTTAACCCATAAAGATGCTCACAGTGATGCTATAATTTTCTAATATTCGTTCACCTAAATATCAGGTAACAGCCTCGAGACACACATGTATATAGGCACATGAGTCTGCATTCATCTTAGCTAGACTGTATTTTAAAAATAAGTTTAAGGACTCTGCACAGTCTCCCTAAACAGTTCCAAACTTGCGAGTGTGCGTGGTGGCATGTGTGTGCGAGCAGACAGCTCTGCGTCCATTCACACAGTCCCTCTGTCAGTGTGTATTTAGGACAGCTTTCTAACGTGAAATCAGCTCAGGCACAGAGTCGATTTCAAGGGTTTTGAAAGAGACAGAGAGAAAGAATACTTCAACTCCTTAAAATTCATCTGCTATTTCTCTTCTCTGAAAACCTGAATGTGTTTTCTTATTTCTCAGAGAAATGGCTTTTTGAGGACGTATCTGCCACACCAAACTGATTTCTTCTTGTTGGAATTCGCTCAGTGGGCTTTTAATATTTTAACAAACATTTAGAAATATTTAAGAATAGAGTAAGACATTCAAAAGATAGATGCGTCCGAAAAAACAACATGGAACTACGCATACTTTAACACCTGGCTTTAAAACAAAAGTGGTGAAAAAATGCAATGGAAATGTTTTGGTTTTTTTTTTTTACAGTCATATATCATGCAAAGTTTTATTTTGTTCTTTTGCAAAATATACTTTTTTTGGTTAGGTTTTATTTGTTTTGTTCTGTTCTGTTGCCAGGAAAGCTCTCACTAAAGCCACCATCTGCATAACAGAGGGAAGAGAAGCTCAAAGTATTAATATCAATAAACAAAAACATCACAATTTCATCTCACTCTTCTTCTGAAATACAATAGCAGCAGAGCCTTGATGTTGGTGCTTTTTTACTTAACTATTTCCACTTGGGTTATCACTTTATAGCCTTACAAGTAAGAATTCAGTAAAATCTAGAGTTTATTCCAACTAAGGAAATGCTTGGGCATTTTGAGAGATGACTAAATGCGGAAGTCGTCTTTTTTAATAAAACATGTCAATAATATTGCTTTCAAGTGGGAAATAACCAGAGGATAAAAACAATTTTAAAATACAAACAAACGACAACAACAGAAAGAAAATGCCAATTTCTCTGGTCAGTGTCACATTACTACTGACTTCTCTGCTCAAGTTTATAGAGTTCTTCAAGTGTAACAATCGACGATCCAGGTCAGTTAATTCATGTGATCATGCACGCGGACCTGTATGTGCAAGGGAATGTGGCCCATTCACAAAGGACTCTGCGCTTTGGAACAAGGACATAGAAATGAAAGTTGGTTGCATATAAAATAGTAAAGAAAATATGCCAACTATGGGAGAAACAAAGATTTCTCTCCCCTAGAGTTATTTCCCCTAAATTACGAACAATTTTAAAAGGCTTTTTTTTTTAAGTTGGGGAGGAAATGCAAAGCAGATATTTTTTACAATCTTTTTACAATATCATGTGAAGTTTTGTTTTATTCTTTTGTAAATTATATTTTTGGTTAGTTAGGTATTACAGTGATAATGATAATGCCACCCCAACGTGAGGTCAAGCTGTTACTTTTATATATAATACTTTTATTGTATGGAATTTATCAACTACATATTTTGTATTCTTGAAAATGTATATATATAGGGGCGCCTGGGTGGCTCAGTTGGTTAAGCGACTGCCTTCGGCTCAGGTCATGATCCTGGAGTCCCGGGATCGAGTCCCACATCGGGCTCCCTGCTCAGCAGGGAGTCTGCTTCTCCCTCTGACCCTCTTCCCTCTCGTGCTCTCTATCTCTCATTCGCTCTCTCTCAAATAAATAAATAAAATCTTTAAAAAAAAAAGAAAATGTATATATATATTTAAGATTTTATTTATTTATTTGATAGAAAGAGAGAGAACACAAGCAGGGGGAGTGGGAGAGGGAGAAGCAGGCTTCCCGCGGCGAGGGAGCCCGACATGGGGCTCGATCCCAGGACCCTGAGATCATGACCTGAGCCGAAGGCAGACGCTTAATGACTGAGCCACCCAGGCGCCCCAGGAAAATGTATATTTTTAACCAAGATATGCAAAAGGGCATTGGGGAACTTTTTAAATCATTTTTAATAGAATCATTTTGATCCTTGCAGGGAAATGTTTTTCTTCAATTTAAGAAAGAGCCTTGCTACTGCTAATGGTTGACCAGTATAGAAATATCCACATCAAACAAATTAAAAAAAAAAAAAAATCCAAGTCACCAGTGAATCCTAATGAACACCATCCGAGAAGATTTGAACACTTATTTCACTCAAAGCCAATTCATGTAGCAAATTTGCAATGAGTATTTGTGGAATTAGAGAAGAGGGGGAAGGAAGGAAAGAAAAGGGGAAAAAAGGAAGGACGGACAGGCTTGGGTAAGAAGGCTAAACAGGAGGATCAAACCCAAAAGAAAATGAATGGTACAACATGTGTAACAATATTAAGTTAAACAGCCTCTGCTATCAGACACGGAACAGTATCAATCTTAAAATTAAGTAATACAGATATATAAATATGGTTGCTGGGCTGAAAATCCATTCCTGAGAATTTCGAGATGGATTTTTCAGTATGTAAACTCACCTCACTTCATTATAATTCTCCAAGGACACATTTTATGAAGGTGAGTTTATGTTTTTGTCTCAACTGAAGAGACCACATTCCACCCAGGGCCGTCTTGTTTCTGAACCACAGTCATAACTAAGCTGCCTTCTGTGACAGCCACCCAAGAAGACCCAAGGGTATTCTAATGAACCACTAACAAATGGCCCCCTTAGAAACCACTGGACAATGGCAGCGCCTAGCCACACACACCTGAGCTGAGTCTTGCTACCTGGGATGACTCTACCAGCAAGTCTCAGACCAACTTCAAGTCTGGGGAGAATCGCAAACATGGCCAGTTTCTGCAAACAGAGGCTACAGCACTCCTCCCTCCAAGAACAGTCTTCACATACAGACACGACAGAAAGGATTACTCTCCCATTCCTTCAGCGAATGCAGTCTTTCTCGTGCATTCATTTTTGAACTACAAAGAGGGGCAGGTTCTTCCTCAGTACTTTTGAAATTTTAAAACTCTTAAATTTCATTGTCAGAAATTGGAGTTGTATGTGCTGCCCTTTTCTGGTAATAAGAAATACCTTTTCTTCCCACAGCTAACATGGATTTCAATTCTACCCACCATAGTACATAGTTTACATTATGGTCTAGAACAGCCATCTTTCATTTGGCATAAGGTCTGAAAACATTGCCTAAAATTGTATGATGTATCTGTTTTAAGTTTCAAGAGCTAATAAAAATAAGTTCCAGTGTCCTATTATACAGTCCATTGACTATTATAGTAAAAAGTGAAGATACTGCAAAAATAAAAAATTTATTAAAGGTTTGGAAAACAATTCTGGAATAATCTTAGTAACCCAGGCAAGGAAGAAAAGATATGAAACTTGCCGAATGCTAGGACAGAAGAGCAGAGTCATGTTTAATTGTGTGTCTGAGAAGAGAACAAGGAATATATTTAATTTCTTTTCAATTTGCTAGTTATAGTAATTTTTAGACAGATTGGATAATTTGTAAAATGAAATAATTTATTACATACTACTATTTATGTAGGTCAGCTATATGTGACTTGAGAATTGAGCATATCTTGTCTTTTTCAGTATCAAGGCCTAATGTCATGCAGACACTACATATCTTGTTGAATATATTGACTTTATTTGAATTGAATGGAGCTTTGTGTAGCTTTCCTCTAGTTCACAGATGATGGTGATGCAAGCTAAAAATAGTGAACAATATGTTGAGCATTTGTCTGTGAAGAGAGAGAGAAACAGAGGAAAATGACTAGCCAGAGAAGCTTCAAGCTCAACTGAGGGAACCATACTGAAAGATTTCATGAAGGTTGATTTGGTATTGACATATACATGTATTTCCCCTCTTAGCTGGAATGACTCCAAAAGGGCTGTCATGGTTGGTCGAGTAAATAACACATGCTTTAAAAACAATTATAAATCTGTATTCACCTGATGGACTTTGTATTCATTCCAGTCAATTGGGCATATAATACTCGTTTAAAAAATAAGTACATATAATGCATTAAAAACTGCTTAAACGCCCATTTAACCGGAGGGGCCAAAACAGCTCTAAAATGGAGCATGTGATTAACACTAATGGAAGCTATGCATATGTAATGAAAGGAGAACCCCAAACCCTTTTAGAGAGGGTATGACAGGAGAATGACAGCTGGGAAACACTAAGATCTAAGGCTGCGATCACTTAGGAAAGCGACTCTGCGCTCAAAGCAGCCAATAACTCTCAGTGCGGTGAATCTTGGGCTCCAAGGCAATACATGCACTGATATTTTCAGCAAAATAATGCCAAGAGGAACGACAATACCAGCCATAAATAATGTAGTGCTGCAATTGGGTTGCCTCTCTGTACTTAAACAGCTGTTCACTGATCCCATCCTGTTTAAAGATCTTACCTGAGAGTCCTTCTTCATAATGTCAAACACAAGAAAGACCTATATAAGTTTTTAATGAGCATCATGTGGAAATAATCCCATAATATTTTAGATTCACAATGTTCTCTTTTTTCAAAGAAGAAAGGACAGGTGCAACAGTTGGCATAAAAACAGAAATGATTCTGACTTATTTCCCTTTTGGGGTTTTAAGAGAGTATTTACCAACTGGCCACTTGGATGGTGAGATTTGGGATGCAATTAAAAGTTTGCCTGTCAGCCAGTGGCTTCCCCATTAGCCTGGGGGGAAACATGTTTGGAATTATCTTGAGGTGGTTTGTAGCGGGGGTGAGGATGATAGAAACTCCCTGCTGAAATTCCAACACAATACCTGGACAGGATACACAGTAATCCATGAACACTCTCGAGCCCTTACGTTAACCTCATAGATAAACTGCCCATGTCCTAGGGAACACAGGGTTCTACATGACAGTGGGACACAGGAGGGGGCAGTCTGATGGGAGAAAAGGCACAAGGTATGTCTCAGGTACTTAGAGGTAAGACAAAAGAGAAGGCTCTGAGTACTGAATGGACAGAATGAAAGCAAGGAGCTGCCTCAAGAAGCCCTGAAAACAAGACTTCCATGTCCTTACCCCTTACTCCCCTGATCACTTGCAATATAGTATCTCCCCGGTAACTGCTGGAAATCTGCCCCAGCCTCAGTCTCTTTTCCATTTTCAATACTAAATTGCAATCGTTTGCGTGTTGCTAGAATAGAAGTCTCTTGAGGGCAGGGACATTTATGTGTATGGTGTCTAGGCATTATGACGAGTACCAAAAAGAGTGCCTAAAATGCGGGAGATGCTCACTGAATATCTGTGGAACAAATTAACCGAATGAATAAATGAGTAAACACAGTCATGTTTGCAGAGGCCCTGGATCAGAAATTAAGTTTGAAGTCAAATAATGAGCTAGTTTCCTAGGTAGTCTTATCATCCAAGGTATAATAAAGGTAGTTTCAGCTATGAATAGATGTTTTGAGTAGATAAAAGCTTTGACAAAAGGACACACAGAGTAGAGGATAAGTAAAAGAGCTAGCTGCAACGGGAGAAAGGAGAAGAGAAAACAAAACCATCAACAGCCCTGGGAACGGCTCGGCAGTGCCATCAGCGGAAGAACACAAAGTGAAGGTCCATAAAACAAAGGTTCCTTAGAGATTCTTGAATCGAGTTCTAGCCTCTGCAAAGGCTGGCTGGGAGTGTTAACGTTTACTGTTCTCTACTCCCAGGAGATAAATGCTGCCTCCTTACTGCCAGGTGTCATCTCACAATAAATCCTTACAACCTGAGCTTGGCAAACTCAACGTCCCGATCCTCTGAGGGTCACAAAGTACTGGGTCCCATGCAAGAGTGTGAAAGGGTCTCCTTCCAAACTCTGTGCCCACTTTGTTACCTAAAAACAATATAGCCCGGACTCCAGTCCCACCACTTCGGCTTCTCTCTATAGAGTTGCCTAAACCCAGTCCCAGGGATGTGAGTTGGCAGGAGGATTGGAAATGTGACTCCATCTCGTTTCCTGTCTTCCTCTGTCCTCCATCCATCTTGCGCCAAATCTCTCCTTTACCAGCGAGGAAAAAAAAAGCTCCCAAATGAAAGGAAACAAACAAATACTAAGGAAGTAAACAGGGAAGGGAAATACAAGAAAATAAGAATAGCCTATCCAAAAGTCCTCTTACACAAGTATCGTCATGCAGTCCTCACCACTACCTTCCTACGAAGTCACACTCATCTTTGATACATGCAAACTGAGGCTAACTTGAGAGAATAAGTAACTTGCCCAAGAATGTTTTTTAAATTAATTAATTAATTTATTTATTTATTTATCTATCTATCAGAGAGAGAGAGCATGAACGGGGGGAGCAGAAGGCAGAGGGAGTAGCAGGCTCCCCACTGAGCAAGGAGCCCGATGAGGGACTCAATCGCAGGCCCCTGGGATCATGACCGGAGCTGAAGGCAGATGCTTAACCAACTGAGCCACCCAGGCATCCCCCAAGAATGTACTGAATGCCTGCAATGCATTAGCACTAGAAGCCCAGGTATCAGCTGCAAGATACGGCCTTCTCCTTCATGGAGCTGTTGTGGAAAAGAGATGAAAAAGCAAATATGAAATTAAGTACAGTGTGGTGAGTGCTATAAAAACACCTCAGAAAGCTTCTAAGGCAGTTCCAGGGGTTAGAGAACCTGGTGGATACTTTGAAATAGAAACAATGGGTAGGATTCAGCCAACTAAAGAGGCAGTGAAGACAGACCATGTAAAAGAACTGGAATGTACACAAGACCAGAGATAAGATGAGCAAAATTGCAAGGGGTGGAAAGTTGCAAAAAATGACGCTAAAGAAATCCATAGAGACTGGCTCATGAGGGACATTTTAGGTCATGGAAAAGAACTTGGGCATTGTCATGGGGACAATGGAAAACCATTCAAGGGGATTAACAAGTGTGATAATATGATCAGAGTTGTGTTTCTGAAAGATATCTCTACTGCAGTGGAAACCAATGAGTTAGAAAAAAATAAAGGAAAATTATTTAAGTTGAAAAACGTGAATTATGAATATACGAGGGGTTTTTTGGTCTGACAAAAATGTCAATTTTGTATGGTTCAGCCTAATGGTTAGGCAGCTGTTACTTGTACTAAAGCAATGTACTAAAGGGGAGGGAGGGAGACTAAAAGGATGTCAATGTTTTCCTTATCTTCTGTAGCTATTTTTGAGAAGACATATACAGCATTCTAAGATTGATTGGATATGGCAAAAGGGGAGAAAAAGAGGCATCAAGAGTGGCTCTCCCCCAAAGTTTCTAAATATAGCAACTGGGTAGATAGTGATGGCACACCCACCTATCTAGGAAAAGGGGTGAACAAAACAGGAAGAGAAAGATGAAGAAATGGACTGGTTGGAGGAGTTTACTTATTCCCAGAACTCACCATATGTACAGTAGATGAGATGGCTTTAAAATAAAAATTTCAATTTTAACAAAATAAAATGAATTTAAAAAAGAATGATATTGTGAACAGACCCACCAATCTTTATATTTAAAAACTAAAACCTTAATCTAACTTACCAATCCCTATCTTTCTGTAAAATAGATATCGCTCTCAACCCATTAAAAAAAATAGGCTCTTATTTTTGCTTAGATTCATAATCTGACCTTCTCCAGGTTACCAAAGCCTAAGAAATAGCTCCAAGACTGTAGATTAACCTTTAAAGGGTGTACTTGACATGAATTTTTAAGAGATATAGTGTCTTCAAATAAATGATCCCAACACAAATTCAAGATTCAATCAGCATTAATGGTGGTATTAGAAATGATAACTTCAATTATAAGCATAATGCATTTTCCTTTGGGAGATCAATTTATGTAGAGTAGGTACTTGGAGTTTGCCCTGGTACAGCCATACTTCAAATCTGCTTGTGACCACGAAAAGACATTTGTGCTAGTTTGATTTTAGATAATAGCAAATGCTTTAAAAAATTAATAGTAGGTAACACATTTTCCAGAAAGTTATTTTTTTCCAATCATCTGAGAAAAGGGGTGTGGGTTGAAAGTAAAACAGGTAAGATATGAAATTAATAAAAGAAATGTACAGTTTTGTTCTCATGTGAATTTTATATTCAACCTATGGTTTTAAAAAAGGTAGCTATAAAACATTGTGCTACATAAAACTAAAATAAGCAATTTATCTCAGAATTATTTTACATCATTTCACTTTTTGAAAGAAAAAGGTAGTTCTTCAAGGAGATATATGACTAAAACTATTAAGTAATTTAAGAATGTTGACAGCTATTTTTAAAATGAAGATCATAAGAGTTCTCCTAAAAGTGAAAACAAAAGTACCTATAACATCAAAATTATCTAAACTGAAAACTCAGAAGAATTTTTTTCTCAAGGCAATTTAGAGAAAACTATAATTAGGAGAAATTTTCCTGGAGATATTGACAAAGAAGAATAGAAAGATGTACATTTCTAAAATTATACTATAAAATATATGGATTAATATCCATATGTAAATCTATAAAGTACATTAAATGAATATAATTGGAAATTCTTTTTAAACTATATAGCCCAAAAGTGTTAATAATTATAGGTAACAATCACTAATAGCTTTTTATATGCCACAAAAACTATATCCGATGTGTTAGGTACTTTGAAGTAAATACAACTATTAGTCCCATTTTACAGATGAATAAACAAGCTTGGGAGTTTAAGTTACTCAACTGAGGTCTTTGGGCTAAGGAGTGGCAAAGCCAGCCCTTGATCTACAACCTGTATGTTTCTCAAGCACGAGCTTAGCTCCAGCATGCTATATATTGCCCATTAGCAAAGGGCAAGGTGACCTGACACCATTATATTCGCTTTTTTTAAGATTTATGTATTTATTTGAGAGAAAGAGAGCATGCTGAAGAGTGGGGGGAGGGGCACAGAGAGAGGGAGAGAAATTCTCAAGCAAACTCCCCTCTGAGTGCAGAACTCGACAAGGGGCTCCATCCCAGGACCCTGAGATCATGACCTGAGTTGAAATCAAGAGTTGGACACTTAACCACCTGAGCCCCCCAGGAGCCCCCCACTATATTTATTTTAGATCAGTGTATCTTTCCACTGGCAATATTTAACTAATGGCACTAAGAGGTGAAAACTGGGGGCTGTGGGTGGGAATATCCTTCTGGCCTGATCATTGAGTTTATACCATTTGAGTCATTTATCCATTCAGTATTTCCATCTGTAAAATGAGAATTAGACTAGATTAAACCAGTACATCATTGTGATTAAGTGGTATTTTTGATGTTGTTATTGGTTATTAAATAGATTCATCATATAGTGTTAAGCATTTAAATAAAAGGCCCTCCATAAAAACTCACTTTTAAATTGTTCAGTACAGTACTCATCAATTCATCCAACACATACTTGTTATACATTCAAAACACCTTGGTGGTAGTTTGAGAATAATAAAAGTCAAAGACAGTCTATGCTTTCCATGATATAACAATCTACTTGGAAAGATATGAAACACAGGTAACCAGCACAAAATTGTTAAGCAATATACAAACCAGTGCAAAATAATATAGTAAAAATCATTCACGTAAGTAATGAGGAGATGTGGAATAAAGGCACGATCAGTGTACCCAGGTGTAACTAGAACAGACAATTGAAAGGATGGGTTTTGACCCAGAACATCAAAGAAGTGATGAAGATGGATGTCCAAAGAGAAAACATAGGAAAGCATGAGAATGTATATTTGAGGCTGATAAAGTTGTAGTAGAAACAAGAGCCGGAAAGTTGAAGGAGAGTGTTTGACAGATGGCCTCAAAGATCATGCAACACAGATTTAAATGAAAATAAGAACAACTTTCTTTTGATTTGGTCCTTCACATTGCTTTTGCAATTTGGAAAACAAAAATCTAACTCTTTTGTGCGTGTGTGTTTTCTTTTTTTTTTTTTTTAATATGTTGCGCTATTTGTTTCAGAAGTACAGATCTGTGATTCAACAGTCTTGCACAATTCACAGTGCTCACCGTAGCACATACCCTCCCCAATGTCTATCACCCAGTCACCCCATCCCTCCCACCCCCAACCACTCCAGTAACACTCAGTTTGTTTCCTGAGATTAAGAATTCCTCATATCAGTGAGGTCATATGATACATGTCTTTCTCTGCCTGTTTTCTTTTTATAAATTTTATTTAAATTCAATTAGCCAACATATCATACATCATTAGTTTCAGGTATAGTGTTCAATAATTTATCAGTTGCATATAACACCTAGTGCTCATCACATCCCTGCACCCACCTCCCCTCCAGCAGCCCTCAGTTTGTTTCCTATAGTTTACAAAAATCTAATTCTAAGATACTTTTTGTCCAAAGTGTTTGCCTAAAGTATCTGTCAAATCACTATTCCATAAGTTACTCTATGAGTTTCATGCTAAACAAATTAAATGAGAAAATCAAACTCAAATATTTCCAATGCAAGTTGAAAGGTGGTCATTCTTAGCCCCAAATTTTCTTAAAACAATACATATATACATATATATTCTTTAGATTTTCCTCCACCCCTCTTTAATGTCTTAATGGCAATTGTGTCTTTAGTTTCAATCTAATCTCCCTCGTGTAACGTGTAATGCTCTCTGCAAAATTCAACAACTCAATCTGGAGCCAAAGAAATAAAACCTTGATGACTTTTGAAGAGTTTAAGATTAATGCAGGAAGAAATTACCTTGGTTAGTCATGCCTATTCTTATTAGCTGACTGAAGTCTGCTTTTGCTGAGAAAATGGTGGGAGTTGGACGTGAAACCAAGACTCCGTGGATCATGCTGTATGGTTTGATTTTAGTCACTGAATTCAAGAAGCAGCTAGAATTTCATTTTGACTGGTTATATTGTTGTACCTGCTATCAAATAATAGCCAAATAAGATAGGATGAAATGAATATCATCCTTCTTCTTTAGATTATGTCAACAAAACAAGCGGATATGCCATGGTTCAGAAGCAATATAAACACATTTTTAATAGAAACCTACATATAACTGTCACGAATGTCTTTCCAAATAAGAATATTGTGGGCAGCTACTCAACCTCGAGATATGTATTACACTGGGGAACTTGTAATTGTTCCCTCAGAATATGCTATGAACACTGCAATGTTTAATCAATTAATCATGCAGCTGCAGTTTTGCAAAGCCTCTATCAGGTGAGCCATGAGTGTATCTGCATAGCGTACATGAACTAAGAATGTGAACACAGAAAAAAAAAAGCCTTTTTTTAAACCTGCTTTCCCTCGTTCAAAAAACAACAGTAGGGCCAGTTGAAACTCTGGACTAAGAATACTCACACATGGCCTGAGAGAGTAAATAGTATCCCTTCATAATGGTACTATTTAGTATCTAATAAAAATACTGCCCACATTTTTGTCAATGGGTAAAAATAATACCTAATATCTACTGAGCAATTATTACATGCCAGATACCAATGCCAAGTGCTTTACCTAGAACTTCATTATTCCCATATTGCACTCCTGCAGTGGTTCTTAACTAGAACTATTTCGACCCCATGGGACACTTTGCAATGTCTGGAGTCGGTTTGGGTTGTCAGCACTTGAAGGGGAGGGGTTGTGATATTAGCATCTAGTGGGTAGAGGCCAGGAATCCTGCTAAACAGCCTTCAGTGCAGGACAGCCCCCACAACAAAGAATTATCCAGTCCGGCATGTCAATGGTGCCAAAGTTGAGGAACCCTGCCCTACTTTTACTTCCCTTTGACAGATGAGAAAAAGGAGTCTTAAAGAGGTTAAATCAATTACCAAAAGTCACAGAGCCAATAAGTGGCCCAAGTAGGCCCCAAACCCAGCACTGTCTGAGACCAAAACCCACACCCTCACCATCACGTCGCATTCTTGCTGCATTGTTGTTCGTTGGAAAATCATTTGCCTCATTGTACACAATCTCAGAGTGCAACAAACCTAGTGCTTTGAATCCGAGGTCTTCGGTTTTGGTTTAAGTAAGGCTGCTCTCCACCTCTTTGATCTTCACCAGTCATTCCAATTCGTATCTGTAATCTGGGAGCCCACATCTAAAGTTTTCCTAAATGTTTCCGCTAGCTTTCTATGATTCTAGCCCTGAGCCTTCTAGCAAGGTGACCTGATTGCCTCTCTCTCCACTGGGTGTTAGATTAGCCTCCCTTAGGCTTTGCCCTTATTCTGTTCTCTGCTTCTCAGCAAGCAGAATTCCCAGGCGTGACCCTCTGCTGACTTTGCCATCTTCTCTGTGGAGAGAATCCTGCCTTCAGTGATGCTGTGGATGACTTTTTCTCCTTCCACAGAACAACCCAAACACCACTGGGGAGGTAAGCAGGATTTGGCATTGCCCTTTCCCGCCAACTGTCTGTGGACTATCAGACGTTCCTTAGGGAAGCCACTAGGAGTTGACTCTCTCCCACTCTGAAGTAGTACAGATTCCTAGGGGAGGGAATCTGCAGCCCGACCTCCAAACCGAATTGCTGAAGACCCAATGCATGTTGCTCGCTTACCTGGATGCGCCCCGGGGACCAATCCAAAGCAGCCCACACAAAGCTAGCAGGCAGCATGCAGCTAGATTCTCCATGCCCCGGGTCATTGTATTTTTACACCCATTGCAGAAGTAACACACATGCCCCCCAAATAGCAGCTTCACTAAACCACAGTATCAGGAGCTGTAATGCTTCCTATTCTATGCCTTTTGAAAGGACCAGATTTGTTTCTGCAGAAAATGAGATCCGGACGAACATGTAAGAATGCACTAAGATATCAAGCAGAACTACCCGCTAGAGTGGATTTCATGCCACAACATTTACAGTTGTGACTGCCAAAAGAATTTCTGGTTCTCAAAATCTGCCTATGTCATGCAGAGGTGAGGGGTCTTTCTGCCCCAGTTTAAACATATATAAATCATTTCAAAGAGGGCTTTTGGGGCCGTGAAACCAGGAGCTCTTAACTCTATTACCGAAGATTGGAGTTGTCCATAGGATGCCACAGTCACTCAATAGTGCTAAGTTTTTCTGAGGAAATATAAGATGTAGCCACTCTTAATAATCATAATAGTTCACCCATGATTGGTGATCTGGGAAAGTAAAAAGATGTTTCAAAGTTGAATAAAATATTATCACTCTTGGGGTGCCTGGGTGGCTCAGTGTTTTAAGTGTCTGCCTCCGACTCAGGTCATGATCCCAGGTCCTGGGATCGAGCCCCACTTCGGGCTCCCTGCTCAGCGGGAAGCCTGCTTCTCTCTCTCTCTCTCTCTCTACTTCTCCCCCTGAGAGTGCTCACTCTCTCTCACTCTCTCTCTCTCTGGCTCTCTCAAATAAATAAAATCTTAAAAAAATATATCATCACTCTCACACCCCATTACACACAGCAATAGTCAATAGGTAGAATATGGATTCGTCATCATAGCTAGATAATTGGGATTCACATCCGAACCCAAACATTAACGATTTCTTTTTCTTCTCTCTAAGTCACTTCTCAGATGTGCTAGCAGAGACAAAAATTATCCAGTGTGGATCACATTCCCCTACTGGAAGAGGGCATTGAGAGGACATGACCCCCCGCTGACCTTTGAACTGGATCCGGGCAATCAGAGCAGAGACTCCTTAACCTCCCTCCCCCCTTCCGGCTACCCTTGGAATATGTGTTATACCCACCATTCCCACACTAGGAGCCGCTACGAGGACACAGCCCTGAGAGTAACGTGTTATTGACACTGTCTGGACTGGGTACGTGGCTGTATGATTCTGCAAGGTGGGTACGGAAATCTCATTTTTGCACAGTCCAAGACAAGCCTCATATGGAAGCGCCCTCACTTATGAAAACTGCCACCTACTGCCTGGAGTGGCCTGTCTCCTTCCTTCTTTCCTTGCCCTCCGTGTGCAGGGGCCAGTTCTGAACGTCACCTGGGGGAACTCGTGAGGTTGAGAAGCAACATTCCACTCTACCCACCAAACCAACTTCTCCCTGCTCATGGTTCTAATGAGGATTAAAGTCCAAGTAGGAGAGTGAGAGAGAAACAGGAACCCTCCTATTTCCAGTGACAAGTATGCAGGAGCTGCACCTTAAATTATCCATGCCATGAAATCCCCCTTCCCCACCCCCAGCCTGCCTGGCTTGGTAGAGTTTCTGCTTTATCCCTTCCCGGGGGAGCCCGGGACTGCCAGCACCCTGGAAAGGCCAGCGCAGTTCGAAAACACAGGCACGGCTCCCATCAGAAAAACAGTCTAGATGGTGAGAAGCTCATCTCCGGCCGTGTGGCTTCTGGTGCTCGAGTCAGCCCACTTCCTTGCCTCCCACAGACCACATGGAGTTTGAGGGGGTGGTGCGGAGTGTAGTGCCTACTGGTTAGATTCTAAGCGGCCTTCCCACTGTCTGAAAGCTAATCGAATGCCTTAGAAATAAAGCACGGTACCTTTCCGCTCTTTGAGCTTTGGATACTGCAAGAAATGGAGTCAGCTGCTGCTAATGGAGACCTAGGCTAATTTGATTTGAACTAATCACTATTTTTGGCCATCTTGTTATTGTGCCCCCACCCCTATCTAATATCTTACCTGAATACACACACACACACACACACACACACACACACACTTTTCTTTTACTCCATCTATTTCCAAGTGTTTAAGTGGGGGATGCAAGCACGCTGGCTAAAGCAGGCTGGAGCTTGGACAGCTGAGCCTGTCACAGAGCTATCTCCCCCTGACATATAAGTCGGCCAAATTGTCACAGCCAAGTAGCAATCATTTGTCTTTTCCCTTGTCTCCTCAGAGCAGAGGCTGATGTTCAGGGTGGTTTTAGAATATGGACAGGGGTCTCCACAGCCAGGAAAAGGCGTCTGACCCCTTCTCCTCCCAGGCCCCAGACCGTGCTCTGCAGCTGTGACTCCTCTAAGGCTTGAATGCGGGTCTCCAGAGGTGAAGGGAGCATGGGTTAGCCCACTCTGCTGCCTTGCCCACAGCATAGTGTAATATTAATTAGTCACCTTCCTTATTATTCAGTCAAAATATCCCAGACTGAAATAAATTACATTCTTAGCACATATTTCACACCCCTGGATCAAGTCTTGCAAGGGTTTTCTTTTATTATTTATAAGATCATGTGCTGTCTTCCTGCGGAAAATGAGATGGTCTGCATGAGGAAAAAGGTAAAAGAAATGCAGAGAAATGAAACAATCAGATATTCCCTAATGATATTTAAAAATAGAAAATTTGCTACTGTTACATACAGCATGTTCCATCTTTTGAGATTTAATGGCTCTCTTGTGGTTTAATGGAGAATTACTTTCAGTAATTGATTATTAAAATTTAAAATTGCTAACCATCTTCATTATTAGATGAGCGAACATGTTATCCTTGTAATTAAAAAAGCCCGAGACTCACTTTCATCCTGTTGACAGAGCGGGCAGACCGTCTCCGCACTCAGACTTGATGGTTTCAGGCTTCTTGTTTGACAAAAATAGCCAGCCAGTCATTTGATGATGAAAATGCAGAACATCCACAGAGACTGAGCAGAAAATATAATGAACAAAAAATAAAATAATAAAAAGCCCTACAAGCTAATTAAAGTTTTCAGTCCCGACTCATTAAATGCTCTGCATCACTTACGTGGTATTTCAATGTGCTGTGTGCAGGTAGCGCGGGGCGCTGTCACGTTATTGCAGCCTCCCTCGACGTGCCTTCAGAAAGCCTAACAACCTTGCCTTCTCCACCTGCAACAGTACCTGCCCTCCTGCATCTCACCTCAAGATGTTACCATTACAAAGTGTTGGTTTTGGCAACACACTCCACCGAGGGGTACTGGGAAAATACACTGTGATTTCCTGCTGTCTTCAGTGTGTTAGGATATTTCTAGACTGGCGTGGAGCGCTCCGAGGATTATACACCCTGCTGAGTCCAAACAGTGGTACCTCAAAATCCCTGACCAAGTCCTACATCCTAAGAGAGAAAGCTCTATCACGCAGTTATCCACGCACTAGGGGTAAGGAATTTGCCTTTTTATGGGAACCTGCATCGCCTTCCACCTTTTCATCATATTAGAGTGTTCATTTTGAGAAGGCAGCCCTCGGTGATCGCCACAAGGAAATTTTATAACTGTCAACAGAAGGGGACGTTTTTCACAACTCAAGTATTAGACAGATTGTCAGTCTTTGGGAGAGGAGAGGAAAATCCAACAGGCTTGAGAAGCACATATATGAGTGAAGCAAAGATTTTTGTACACAAAGATTTATTCTGAAAATCATGGAAAGCCATCTGAATATCAGCATTCCTATAAAGGCTCAGTTGCTTAGCTCATAAAATCCATGCTCAAATGTCAGGGTTTTTTAATTGACTAATCGATGACTTGCCAATATTGTCTTAAAATTCGGACCCTCAAGGATGTCCTCTCTGCTTCAACCCAGCCAACCTTGATGATTCCTCGACACAAATTACCACCCTATCCTTTGTCCACACTCAAAGACCATGATATCACTGGTCAATATTTAGACTGTGCTGTAAAACTGTTCTCGTGTACTGGTCCTTGTGTTTGTCTTCTGAATTAGATGATATGAGCCTCAAGAGTAAGAGCAATTTCTTTTCTTTCTTTTGCCATTTGCACTTACCTCTATAGCCTCTTACCTGATGTTGAGCTCAGCAGACATCAGGTATGTACCACTCATCTTATTTGCTTTCTGGGTTAGATATGAAAGTTTGACCAGAAGCTGACATATACTTTACTCATTAACTCTAACTTTGAATTTAGGACCCATATAGACTAGATCAGCCTTTTCCACCACGGAACAATTTTCTCAATTCTCCCACTGATGGTACATAGCTAGTTTCATTCTAGATGCATGTGAGATAAGTAAATTAACTACATACAATGAACCTTAGAGCTTAATTCTCAAAACTTCTTAAGAAAGACTGGTCAAGATTGTTCTTCCAGATTATCTGCATTAAGTTCACAAAGTCAAATAAGAAAATTCCTCCCCTTCCATAGTCTTTCTGGCATTGATGATATAAAGACTTTCCATCTGGAATGTAAAGGGCTAACCCATTTAAGGCTGTCTCACGTGTGAACCCCTCATCATCACTTTGGTATACCCAAACACCATGGCACCTTACTTGTGCCAATGACACACACTTCCACACTCCATTAGGTGATATGCATGCTGATAGTATAATTCTCATTTAAACATATTCTGCTCTCACAGCACTTAGTATCTAACTTTTAATGGGTAAGAGATTACAGTACATATCAACTAACAAATAAATAAATTGAATAGATGAAACCAAGAGAATGGGCTAAACCTGGATTTTTTTTCCATTTCCTAAACTTCTTGCTTGAATTTAAATATGAATGAAAATAGCTACCCAATACAAGTGTACTGATTAAGGGTCTACCAAAATTTCTTTCTCACATGGGCGTCAAAAACTCTGGTCCACAAACAAATTCCTGATCCTTTCATCTTGGTTGACAGCAATTCCATGGTTTTGGTTTCTCATCACCTATGAGTCATCCTGGACCTCTCCTTTTCCCTCATACCCCTTATTTTATCCATCAACAGAATATATCAGCTCTTCTGTCACAATAGACCCAGACTATTGTTCACCATCTCCACCTGTTCCAAGGTACACTCACCCATCATCTAGATTATTCGAATTGCCTCCTAACAGCACTGTTGACTGCCAGAGATACTCTGTTTGACATCACTTGGTTCAAGTCATTCCTCTGCCCACATCCTCCAGTGAGTCCCGAGCTCATGATGATGGCTTACCAAGTCCTACAATCCTCACCTTTCATATCATCCACTACCCTCTGCTCCCGCACTGCCACCAGGCATTTTGGCATTCTTGCTCTTTCTCCAACCAGGCACTCTCTGGCCTCAAGAAATGCCCCGAGGTCTTTGCACTTACTCCTCCCTCAGCCTGGATTGCTTTTCACCAACATAGATGTGAACAGGAGCTTGCTCTTTCTCTTGCTTCAGATTGCTGTTCAAATACCACTGTACTATTAAGACCTTAACAGATGTTCTTAGTTCCTTAACAGGAACTTAACATCAGTTCCTTAACAGATGTAGGAAAAACATCTGTTTTCCCTACAACTAGTTTAATCCAGTTAATTTATCAAGGCAGTTAAAATGAAAATGGAGAAATTACAAAGGCTGCAAACTGTTTACAGAATTTCACCATATCAGGGGAAAATCAAACATTGGCATAGTTTGGGTGCAGAATATGGGCACGTAATGGAGGAATGCTATGGCTTTCTGCCAGCAGACCACTGAAGATGTGTTTCTCGCTGCAATTTCTTTTTATCTCGTCCCTTTATCTTCTATAAAAGATGAGAGTGCCTAAGAAGGGTTCCCAGAAGGTTATTGACAACCAACTGAAATGGCCCATACCATCCAAATTAGCTACGAACATTGGTTCTACTGACCCTGTTTTTCTATATGGAACAGGGCTCTTGAAGGAAGGAAAAAAATAAAAGAAAAAATTTTTTCGTTGACTACTTCTTTGTAGTCAGACAAATCAGACTGACACCAAAAAATTCAAAGAGCAGCAAAAGATTTCCCCCACGTTTTTGTTTTTGTTTGTGTTATCTTTTTTTTTTTTAAACTGGTTCATCTCACACATTATAATGTCCTGGCAACAATACAGCTGATAACAGCCTCTTGGCATTTCAACAATTTCTGGAAAATATTTCAGTTTTGCCAAAGTCTTACAACCTAACATGTTATGGGACCTGGACCAAAGCTAATTACTGCAGTGGAAGGAAAGACTTTGTAAGTTTCCCTGATGAGAAGTTTCCATTGTTGTTGTTGTTGTTGTTTAAAGATTTTATTTATTTATTTGACAGAGAGAGAGAGAGAGAGAGATCGAGAGGGAACACAAGCAGGGGGAGTGGGAGAGGGAGAAGCAGACTCCCCACGGAGCAGGGAGCCCGATGCGGAGCTCTATCCCAGGACCCCGGGATCATGACCTGAGCCGAAGGCAGACGTTTAACAACAGAGCCACCCAGGTGCCCCTCCTATGTTGTTTGTTTGTTCGTTTGTTTGTTTAAAAAAAAGGTTACCCAAGGATCCCTGAAAATTGAATCTAGATGGGATATTGGCTGAGCCACCCCTTCATTTTAAAGATAAGGATGCAAGACTTGGTGGGGTTAAATGATTTGCCCAAGGCATAAGATTTGTTACCAGCAAGCTGGGAATAAAACTCAATCTCCTTGGCATTCATTGTTCCTTCTGCTTTGCTGTGTTTGTACCTTTTTGATGACCGTGCCATGTCTGGCACTCACAGAGAAAATCAGCTAACGTCAGCTGTGCCACCCAGGGAAGTTGTAATCCCAACCTTGAAACCAAATGATTAACGTGAAAATAAACATAGTCATAATTATAATGAAATATATTTTTCAGTTTACAATTTATGATCTTCAAGAGGTTTTCATATCTATTGTCTCATTTTATCCTCAAAGGAATGCTCTACAAATTATATAATAGGAAACACTGCATAAATATTAATAGATAACATTTGAATTACTGCGGTGTGCTCTTCGGGGAATGGTCAGGAAAGAAAAGTTGCTGTGGTTTCTTACGTGTATGAATGAGAGAGTGCTTTCATCATACATGCTGGATGCCATTAAACTGGTTTCGTGGCTCAAGCTTTACGTCTATATATAGCTATTGATACATCTCTATCTATCTATCTAGATATACACATAGACATACCTGTATATGTACATATACAGGTATGTATGTGTGTGTGTATATTATAGTTCTATAAATACACATATATAATTTCTCTTCTCTGTTCTCATAGTCATATTTGGACTCCACTAATGCTCTGTGCTATATTCCATGTGTCAGCATGGACGAAAGCCATGTCAGGGCTCTGGAAATGGCAGAGAGTGAATAATTAAGATCAGGCATCAAGACATTGACATGTCACTCACTGGTAACACAGAGGGACGGGATGCCAATAGTACTTTCCAAATATGCCACCAAGGGAGGGATTTCCTAGATCCTTAATAAAATTGGCCCCCATACATAATGGATACTACCAGGAGTACCTGCTTTCCCCTGCATAGCCAAGGTCAAAATTATGAAGGGGAAAAAGGAAGAAAAGGGTATTGTTCATTTGTTTATGGAGAGACAACTGTCTATTTTGTGAAATTTGAATGGAGTCGGGCAGGGCCTCTGGCCAAAAGTGTATCCCTCAATGCTTGTCAGACTGCCTGAAATCCCACCATTATCGACTCAGTCCTTTGTGTCTTGAATCTTTTTCGGGCCTTAAGCAAACCCATTAAAATTCATATACTCTTAAAAGGGCCACAATATTCTCACAGATTAGGCCCTTAATTAATGGCGCTCAGGATAAACCCAGGGATAGGGAGAGTGACAGTAGAGGGGTGTTTTTTAAATAATACAACACAAATGTATTTCCAGATACGGAAAACTTGCCTGGGGCCATTATACATATCAGAATGTTGAGTGTGACTTTTCTGTTGGCCTCCAAATGGGCACTAGGGTCCACAGTTCAAAATAACAGACAAAAAAAAAATGCTCAAATTATAAAGGGAATCACCAACAATTGGGGCCAGGCAGTCTGATCCCAGCACTGCAGGAGTTTGGCACGCTTAACAAATAACTGGAACCTGGCTTTTAGAAGGGGACCCAGAGCAGATTCTTTATAAAATGTTAAGCCTGTTTACCTTGCTGGTGGTGGGGGGGGAAGGTCCCGATTTTGTTTAAACCTATCGGAGGCCCTATCTGAGATATTGCTTACCCACCAACAAGTTTTAAGAGCCGCTTACACAAAGGCATAGGTCTCCCTTTTTTTTTTTCCTCATAAAAGTCAATGTCATGATAGGTTCGCCACCAGGGAAGCCCTAATTCTAACTGACTCAGTACCATTAATGCTCAGTTTCCTAAAACCTACTAGGTCTAACTGACATGTGAGAGCTCAGATGATAGTCAATTAGATCATTTTGTGTGCAATGAAGAAGATGAGGTGGAAAACCATTCTGAAAACCCCATGATGGGGAGCTGGTAACAATGTGCGCATGTGAGTGGCGGTGACCACCAGCCATCCCACACTGTCCCATGAGCGCAACCCACTGCGCGATCCAGAACAAGTCGAAAATCGGGGTCCTGACATTTTATGGCCTCTGTTGACTTGACTACTGTTAAGTAGGGTGGATCATCCAGATCCTCGGTAGGAAACCCTACTTATGATCAGATAACACATTATCTGGGTTCGAAACAACTCACAGGATCACAGAGAAAAAGATAGAGAAAATCCGAAATGCAATAGGACCTAATGTCTCCTCTTTCTGGCAGGACCCCCTCAGTCAGACCAAAGTGTGACGCACCCTGAGAAGCAGCAGCTTGTTTGAGGAGAAGATGTTCTACGACCCCCAAGGGCACAGTATTGCCACCAGGGATGGATTCTACAAACCTAGATAGATGGGGTGGGGAAAGGCTCCCTTCGCTCACTGGAATTTCCTGACACTTCCATAAATGTCAATAAACACTCATCTAAGGAGTATACGATGTTCCGATATATTTTGGTATAAGAGTTGCAACCAGAAGAGTCTTAAAATAAAAGTATTAGTGGGAAATGTGTAAGTCTGTTGAGGAAGACCAGACCATGCTCAAAGGCAGCATGTAACAGCAGAGGGGACTTGAATCCCCCAGAGCCCACCACATGATCTGTTTCATTGACACAATTATTAAATCATTGATTAGTGTGCTGAGTGGTCATAGTGCTTGTCTTTATTACAGGTGAGTTGTAGCCATTGTCAGCTGTTACCATGGCAAGCTCTCCGGCTACAGAAGAGCTGGCATTGTGCCCAGATGCAGCCTGGGCGCCCCATGGCTTCCGAGCGTCTTTTCTTTCCTCCAGCCAGCGCTTCCTCCTGTCATTACATGGCTTCCCTGGGCTCTCATCAGCCCAGCGATAGAATCCATAAAACCAAACACAGAAACAAAGAGGTAACTTATCGGCAACTAATGAAACACAGAGAGATTGTTCAAGCAGGGTAAATACGAAAAGGCTTTGAGCCAGTTTAAACGATATGCTTGTGTCCCATTGCCCCATGGTTAACACAGGTGTGAAGGCAAGTGTCTCAGTCTCAGAAAAATTACCCCTTCTTTGCCTAAAAGATCTGCTCTCTTGTTGCTTCACATCTCAAACTCTTTTTGGAGTACTGGTTTGCTCCCTGTCCACTTGTCCAAATTCTACCCGTCTATCAAGGCGGGCTGGTCTCCCAGATTTCTAAGAAACTTTCCCTGAACATGCACACTCAGCGGAATTTTCTTTTCTTTGCATTCCTCCATTAATTGAGGTGCGTCCCAGCGGGTGCTAGGGCAAATATGGGAAATTTTGAGAACCCACGCTGCATCACAAATAAACCAAGGCACTTCTTCCCTCTGATCCCAGATGTCCTTTCAGAAACTTTCTCAATCAACACTCCAATTAGCTTCATCCATTTCTCAACATCAGCTGGTAAAATGAAACCTATTTGCTGTCCGTGGTGCTGAGAAAATAGGCCAGGCCTTGTGTTAGATGAACCAGGATTCAAATCTCTGATTGGAAGTTTACTAGATAAGCAACCATGGTATCTTTTTTTTTTTTTAATCCCTTGAGGCTCAGTGTTTTAATCCATAGAACAGAAATAATAGGATCTTACAGTGAGAATTTCGCCTAGTACCTGGTATACAGTAAGCATCTGACAAACGAACCTTTCCTATCCTATCCCATGCCCTCCACCAAGGGCACTGGTTGTTGTTCACAGCTAACCAGATCTTCTCTCTCAGAGTAGACAGTAAGTTCCTTCAGAACCAGGCTACTGAAGTTTCTCAGTTAGCCAAGACTAACACTGTATACATAAACCGTTAAGTTTGGGGCTTTTTTCCTCCTAGAATGTGGACTAGAAGAAATTTAGGTGATTTTCTGAACGAAGATTGGGGATTGATGAGCTAACACTTTCAGGAAGCTGACTTCAGCATTATGATCATTCTCTGTAAATTCTATGCTATGAAAAAGCTATAGAGTTAAGTAAAGTCCTATCTATTTTCGGCCCAAATATGTAACAACCTTAGTGATCTGCCTATGGATTCCTGTCTGAGAGGATCCTGATGCATTCTTGTAATGTCTCCATAGGGTCTGCTCAAGGCAGGAGATGAGCATCCTGGCTTGATCAGGCCCGGCTTTGACAAGTGTAAGTGAGAACACATCTACAACATTTAGCTTGATGCATTCTGCCAAATTGTGTTTGAGAACCATTTTGAAAGAGGATTGGAGTTAGCACAGATATCAGGTTATTCTCCTTGAGAGAAGAACGAACTTATCATGAGTTTGAAATTGTACAGGGCCAGCAGGATTTTTTTTTACTGCTTTCCTGTCAACCCCCCACAATGTGTCATCAAATGGGCAGGTTAGTCTATGTGGTCCAAAATAGATTAGAGATCAATTCCTTTCGTTCAAACCCTATTTGTCTTTTGAAATCCAGCTTTTGCTACAAATAAAATTTCAAACTTCCCAAGTGAAAAGTCCCCTTTGTTTCTACATATAGTGAATGCAAAACCTCCAGTCGCTGTGAAACAAATAGATGAAATAATCCTAGAATCATAGAATTTCCAGTGCTGGCAGGGACCTCAGAGATCATCCAGTCCCACCCCTTCATTTTAACTGATGAGGAGACTGATGTTAGTGGGGGATTATAGCCTCAGGGGTAAAACAGAGTTCATTAACTTATCCTAGAAAGGACCTGTTTTTGTTGTTAGAATAAATGATTAAATGATTCCAGTTTCATGTTGTCTCCTTTATTCAGAAAGTTTACCATTCGCCTTCTCCTTTTGTCCGTGTAACCATGACAATTGCTGGGAATAATATAGCTATCAGGGTAAAAATAGCTTTATTAGCATCAACAAGGAGCTCGCCAATCTTGGACCTCTGAAAGGGCTGATAACCACCTTCCCTGCCTCACAGTGTGCAACACACGTGCCCTCCTCACTCTTCCCGGAGGCTTGGCTCTTCCCTCTTCTGAGGCTCTGTTCGTCACAGTTTGACAGCTGGGATTTACAAGTGGAATCCTACCTGAGAAAGCCCTGTTCTCAAGCGGGCTCAACTGGATCTGGCCCTGGGATTTCTGGCCTGCCTCTGCTTGCGAGAACCCCTAATGTCAGGTCTAAAGCAGAAAAAAAAAAAAAAGTGAACATTTTCCCTCTGTGTATACAACAGAGCACAGAGAAAAATTAGATATAATTTAGAAATGGACACAGTCATTAGCAGGAATCCTTTAGAGAGTGTGTGGTGTTTGTTTTGGGTTCTTTGTTTAATTTTTCCACTGCCACTCCCCACCCCATCATAAGCAGTTAGATGATTGATGCTAATTTCTATAGGTTTGTATGTAATAGAAAACAGTTTGTCAAGGTATTTTCCTCACACACACCCCTAAAAAACCACAAACCAAATAAAAATGAAAACTGGGAAACAAAACTAGCAAAGAGTGGAGAGAGGATTTAGACCCATTTTAGATCATGGGCTAAATTCATTTTGGCTAAATTTCAATAAAGAAAATTAAACTGCGTTGTCCCGTTGAACTACCTGGAAGAAGGCGAGACTGATGGAATGGTGTGCAGCAGACTGCTTAGGGATTAAAATGTTACAAAATATACCATGGCCAAAAAAAATAGATCAACAAATCAATGGACCAGAATGCAGAGTCCAGAAATAGATCCATACATATATGATCAATTGATTTTTGACAAAGGCATAAAGGCAGTTCAGTGCAGAAAACAATAGTGTTTTCAACAAATGATACTGGGCCAACTGAATATTCATATCCAAAAAGATGAACATTTATCTGAATCTCTCACCACATAAAATTTTTACTCAAAAGGGATCATAGACCTAAGTGTAGAACCTAAAACTGTAAAAGTCCTAGAAGGAAGCATAGCGAACAATTTGTAAACCTGAGTTAGGCAAAGATCTGTAAAATATAAAATTGATAAATTGGACTTCATTAAAATTAGGAACTTCCCTTTAAGACACCATAAAAAGAATGAAAAGACAGCCACAGACAAGAAGGGAATATTTGCAAATCACATTTCTGATACAGGATTTGTTTCCAAAATATGTAAATAACTCTCAAGATTCAATAACAAGAAAATAATTTGGTATAAAAAGGGGAGCAAAATATTTAAATAGCCACTTCAGCAAAGAGATTATAAGGATGTCTGAGATGCACATGATAGTAAAGAATCTGAAATCAGAATGAGATACCATTATATCACTCTTTAAAGGGCTGAAATCAAAAAAGATTGACCATACCCAGTGCTGGTAAAAATAGAGCAACTAGAACTCTCATATACTGATAAAAATGATATAAAATGGCACAACCACTTAGGGAAACAATTTGGCTTTAAAAGATGAACATATATTTACCATATGATCTAGCCATTTCACTCCTAGATATTTCCCCAAGAGAAATGAAAGCATATGTTCATTCAAAGACTTCTATTTTCACGTTCATAACAAATGTCTTTGTGATAGCGCAAACTGGAAACAATCCAAGTGTTCATCAACAGGTGAATGGTTTAAAAAATTGTGTTATATCCATAAAAGAGAATACTTACTCAGCAAGAAAAAAGAATAAATTATTGATACATACAATAGTGTGGATGCTATTCAGGAAGAAAAAAAATGTTTTTATTGGGGTCAAAATGCTTACCTTGAAAATAAGACTTAAAATAATTATGGTGAATGGGAGAAGCCAGATCAAAACAACACCAAAATTTTGTATGTATACACATATTGTATGATTCCATTTGTATAAAATTCTAGGAAATGCAAATTAGTCTGTAGTGACAAACAGCAGATCGTGGTTGTTTGGGGATGGGGGGGAAGTTTGGTGAGGGTAGAGGATGGGAGGGTAAGGGGAGGAACTTGTGAGGGTGATGGATATGCTTATTATTTTGATTGTGGTGAAGGTTTTGAGTGTAAATAAATGTCAGAATGTATCTATTTTTACAGTTGTTAGAAAATGGAGGGGTAATAAAAATAAATATACCATGGACAAATTCATTGATATGATTCCCTTTAATAGTCATAGAGGGCCACTTTTGAACACATGGGTCAAGAAGTAAAGTGTGAAGGAAGCATGGCTAAAGAATCTTTAGCATAAGGGTCATGCAATATCGCCAGTTTAGGTATCCGAAGTCCCTTATTTCAGCTTAATTTGGGAAGCATAGCTTTGAAGGCAGCAATATTTCCAGTTGTCTTTTCTTCAATTTATCCCCACCGCTTCAAGTACTACCCTCTACTTGCATCTTACCAAGCGCTTCACATGCATTTTCTCATTTAATCCTCCCCCAAAGTGTTACTGTACCCTTTTCACAGAGGAGGAAACTGCGGCCCGAACAGTCACATAACACGCTCAAAGTCATACAAACAGTAAATGTCAGGTGGAACCAGGATTCAGAAGCAAGTCTGACTGTAAAACTTGTAAAACTGTAAAACCCATGCCCCAAAAAGTTGCTACTTATTCAGAAGATAGGAGGAATATGTTGGATGTGAAAATAACATCGAGTTATTTTGACTTAATTAACCTATCCCTTTAAGGGGTTACCTGGCTCAAGTTCATGACCTCTTCTTCATAGAGTTCAACAAAATACGTCCTACTTCCAAATCCTTAGCAGAGTTGACACTTCAGGGAAGGGGTAGACTGCGGAAGAGATTGCTTATCTCTAATAACAGAATTTAAAGATACACGAAATGATGGATGAAGAGAAGCAGAGATAAGGAAATATAGATAAGTAAGATAGAGACAGAAGACCTAGCACCACTAAAGGATTTCATGTACAGCTGTGCAATTTGTTCACTGTGCAAGGTCATGTGGCTGAAGAGGTAAGTGGGGATTTACACCCTGACTTCATTCACCGAGCCTGGGCTTGTGTCCTCACCCAAGGCTTCATTGACAGAGGAAAAAGAACTTTAAAAAAAAAAAAGTTGCACAAAGCTGCAACATGAGTTAGGGGTGGCCTTGATAAACAGATTTCCTTTGTTTGTCTTTTGTTCTTTCACTCTCTTTCAAACTCATGGCCTTACACTACTGCTCTGGATTTTGCATTATTCATGTCAAATAATCTGCTAAATAATATGGTCCTAGAAGGCACGATCTGAGCCTAGGTAGCCCACATAAAAAAGAAAAAATAATGGCATAAATGATAAATGAAATAAAGATTTTTAGAGAAATTTTATGGTATTTAATTAATCTACCAGTTTTACTAAGTTGCTTTCAAGTGAAATGGCTCTTTACCAGCGCCTTTTGAAAAGGTTAGAAGTGAATTCCCTGAGCTACAATCATTAGCATATAGATGTCTCTAAGTGTTAATTTCTGTTTTCACTGAATGAATGTAATTTAAAATGAGGCCCTTTCAAATCAGTTAACTTTGGCCATTTAAGAAAGATAAGAAAAATGGACTCAAGCATGAACCCCCAGCAGAACCTGCTTCTTTGGGATAAGTACTGTATGCTACAGCCACGCACTACTTTGGGAAATTACAGATCTGTTCCAAAGGAGAACAAGGGTTTGAGGTGAGCAGGTTAAAAGGACCCCAAACATTTGCTTTCGATTTAGCTAATCAAGAAAAGGAAATTGAAAATGAATGAAGAAATCAATTTTGAAAAATATGGCAGTTGTGTCCCTATAGAAAAACCCAGTAATATTGTTGAAGGAATCCAGCAACACTAATTTTTTATTTCTGCACAGTGCTTGGCACGTGCAGGTTAGGCAACACACTTTTGCTGGGTTGAGTAGTGTTATCATAAATGGAAATACATGTCTAATAGTGATCTCAAAGACCATTAAGTCCTTTATTTTACTCATGCTCCCTTTACAATCTCTTCTTTTTACAGCAATAACCCTTTAAAAAATATAAGTCAGATCCTGTCAGTCCTGCCCTTAACAACACTTCAATGACTCCCCTGGCTCTTTCTTTGAATAAGATGCAAACTCTTATGCACGGCCCATAAGGCCCTACATGAGCTGTCTGTGGCCCTCCCTCACTCTCATCCTCCCTGGGCCCAGCCACGCTGGCTTCCCACAGTCTCACACACACAGCTCCGCCCTACCTGGAGCCCTACTCTTGCCCCCTCTGAATGGAAGGCTCTTCCTCTAGCTCTCCCATGGGCAGCTCATGGTCATTCCTCCAGCCTCAGGTCAAATGTCATAAGCCTAGGGAAGCCTCTCCTCATCAGCCAACCTGAAGCTACCCAGCCCCAACCCCTGGTGGTTCTACATGTCATCACTGCCCTTCCATCATTATGCCTTTCAAAATCTGACATCGTAGTTCTTATTTAATATCTGTCTTTCTCGCGTGAATGTAAGGGCTTTGTGAGAGAAGGGAGTTTGTCTTTCTTATTCAAAGCAATATCCCTGGGCCAGCATACTAGGCACAGTGCCTGGTTCTTTGGAGGAGATCAAAGAACACTTCCTGACTTAATCACTAAGTGAATAGCAGTCAGGTGGATTTACCAGGCCCATTCTAGATTTTTGCAATGGCATGTAGACCCAAAGTTACATAAAGCCCACTGTTTATACAGAACAGGTTAAATTAGAAAGACAATAGAATCACTGCCTTCAAAGTGCCATTTTAAAAGGCCAAGTATAACCTATACTTCTGCATAGCATTTAGCACACAGTAGTACAATCACACAGCACATGCTGATGTGTCTACACGCCAGACGTGTCTATTAGAGGACCACTCCTATACCCTAAATGGTAAAATGTGACAGGAAAGAGATCACATCTAGCTCAAATTTATATCCCCCAGATATACAAATACACATTAAACATTCAGTTAGTCCCCACCTTCACCAGAATTCAGAGACACTGCTACGTGGAGCCCTTCTCTAAATTGACTTCCAACACTTGCTATTCTGCCTTAGCAAGGAGAAAAAAGTGAGCCTGAAGTTGACAGACCCCGATAAACATATGAAGTTCTTGGTTTGGGGCTCCAACTTGTGACTGAGTGATCTAATAGATCTCTACGAGGCTAGAGCAGAACTGTTGCTTCATTCACTCACTCATTCTTCATTCAACAAGTGCTACTGAAGATCTACCCAGACACTAGGTTCTAGACAGTCAGCTAAGCGCTGGCTCCCCGGTGACACATGAGGTAGATTCAGGTCCCTCTTGGAGTTCAGTTTCTCAGAGAAGATGGTGGGGAAGGCCTCTCTGAGCAGTCATTTAAAAGGATGAGTTCAAGATGAGAAGGAAGCATTCCTGCATACATCTGGAGGAAGATTGTTCTGGGCAGAGAGAACAGCACGCGCTCCAGCCCTGATGTGGGAAAACTCTGCGAGCGTTGAGGAACTGAAAGAGGCCCCTGGGTCTGGGAACATACTTAGAAGAGGAGTGGAAGACAGTGCAAAGAGAAGCAGGGTCTGGATCATGGAGGACCTTGTAGGTCATAGCAATAACTTCCACAGTGCAAAGGACAATGGAAAGCTGTGGGAGGGGTTCAAAGAGCAGCATGATCAGCTAGCTGTGTTCTCATTTTAAAAGATTATTCTGACTGATATGCGGAAGAGAGATCAGTCATGTACATTTCTAAGTGTCTCTCCTTCACATGCTAACATTAGCCGACAAAATCTTTCCCTAACTAACGGGACCTCACCCAGTACTCTCAGAAATTTCCACTGGGCATGCCTCACTTGTCCTGGTATCTGATCTCACCATCATACTCATCATACCTTTGAAATACACCAGGACACTGATACTGGGAATACTGGGGAGTCCTTGTGTTTTGACACTGGATCTGGAATAGGTTTCCTCGTGAGCAACTTCATTCTGTTGAGAGGAGGTCATTCCTTTCTGGCTTGCTTGCTTGCATGTTTGTTTGTTTATATAGGTTCCAGTTTTATAACTAAAGGTCATATTTTTAAAGGCAGAAACTTCAGAACTATGACTCTTACCTCCCACTGTAGTGCTAAGCCAGCTCTCTCAAACAGTATTGACAAAGGTGATGCGTGGGCCATATCTCTGCACACACAGACAAACACACACACACAGACACACTAGGGGTGATGGATGAAGGGAGCCAAGAGTTTTGTAGTTTTGTTTTCCTTTTTTCTAGGGCAAAAGTAGAATAATACCTTGAAGGTCATGCAGCAACTCAGTGGCTCAGATCACCACTCTACAATAGCTCCTTCCCTCTGATTCGGGACCTATTTAAAGGACTCAGTTCTCTCACTGTCCATCCTTCCTTCAGCTCAGAAAACACTGGTGCATTAAAAAACATATCTCTTCTCTCTGCCCCAAATAATATCCTAGGTAGCCCGACTTGATGCATCAATGAAGATAAGAGGACAAATGAATTACCAAAGTAGACCCTAAGCTGAAGATATCATAGCTAAAGAGGGGATACTTCTCTATATGGAAGGTTAAGCTCCAGAGTTCACGAAACAAGTGTGTCACTAGTTGGTAAATTCAGAATACAGTCTGGTTCGTCTGTACCCTCGTAACCCTATTTATGCAACAAATATGCATCTACCACTATGATGCTAATACACTTAGAAGATACAAATAATTATTACAACAGCTAATCTATATTGAGCAACTATGTGCTTAACGTCCTTTATCCTTCTAATGTATCATTATGAAGAAGCAACTACTATTATCCCCATTTTATAGATGAGAAAGGCTGAGTTCCGATAGGTAAATAATCTGCCAAGTTCACATTTTGAGTAAGTGACAGATTTGGATTTCAATTCCAGGTCCAAACTCTCAATCCTATGTAATGCTATTTAGTGCCATCAAGAAGCTCAGAGTAGGGGAGCCAAAATGAAATCTATTAATACTCACCTTGGAAGGTGCTATATGTAGTGGTCCTGTGGGAATTCAGAAAAGAGAGTTCCTGGGGCAAGTAGAGGTTCAAGAGTAAGTGAAGTATGACCTGAATCTGTGGTGCTATATAACATGGAGATTATAATACCATGCCCTGGAAATACATTGCTTGACTTTTAATTTGCTAATCTGATTTTGTGCTCTTGTTCAAGTTACTTAAGACTTCAGAGTCTCAGTTTTCCCATCTGTCAAATGGGGATGATAATATTACATACTTTATCAGACCGATAGGAGGGTTTAATGAGTAAAGTGATGCCTTGTGCTTAGAACAGTGTTTGACTTTTAATAAACATGCAGTAAATGTTGCTAATTCTTATTTTTATCAAAGAAAGTGTAGGAGATTATCAGTGTGGATTAGGTGGTGGAAGACACAGCATGTTCAACTGAAAGAACATTCGCAAAAGCCTGTAAGCAAGACAGTGTGGCAGAGCCAAAGCCTTCTGAGGCCTCTACAGGTTGGAGTTAGGGCTTCTGTGGGTCAGAAAGGAGGTATCATCACACGACAGGAGAGGTAGGCACGCACCATGACATTAAAATCTCATGTGTAATATTTGAATTAGAGAAGAACTTGTACTTGATTCTCATCAATAAAATGGAAGAATTTGATGAAATGAAAATGTAACCCTTTGTAGCTATAATAATTAATTACCAAAGTCTACAATTCTTACAATATCCATTTTAAATGTGGAATTTATTCTTGGGTCTTTTTATCCTAGCTAACCACCTGACATTATTATAACGGATTCCTTATCAGCTGATGTAAATTCCTGACTTACATTTAATGTCATCAAGTTTAGTGGTGCCCATATCCCTATAAATAGGCAACCTTGAAATTTTGGTAATTTGTGTATTTTGGTTGAATTTTGGATTAAGTTAAACTTCTCACCTGGATATTATCAATCCTGTCAGAGAAACTTTTTTTTAAACAAGTCTGTGAAAACATATATAAATACTCTTCAGAAATAATAATAAAGAGAAACACTAGGGACATAAAATACTAACATTAGTTAATGCCACACAGTAATATTTATCTAACAAATATATGCAGTGTGCTTGACATTTCCCCTGGTATCAATTTATTTTATTTAATTTTTTTCACTTATGGTAGCAGAAGTGTATTTAAATAGTAAATATGCTTTGTGCCTGAAATGTTCACATTCATAAAAACATACACATCTTGTTTTAATACCTTCTTGACACATTTTTTAGAGGTGGATCCAGAGCCCAATATCCATCCAAAGGCCTGCTATTAGGGAAATCGTTTGTTTCCAGGCAGTCCAATAGCTGCAAAAATAGGAATTGCCATTGTGCTGTAGATCAGAGCATTATGTTATTTATAAAGTGCTGCAGTGGAATAGAGCATTGCCGTCCATCAGTATCCAATCAGCAGAGAAGCTGGCAGAGGGAAGTGGGGTGTATAAGAATGCATTGGCACAGACCATTTAAACTGGCATATTCTGGAGCTCGAACTTGGCAGTGGTTTTTGAAACTAATTTATTTGTTATTTGCCGGAAAGGGTTAGCACTTTGAAACATACTCGAAAAGTTTCCAATTTCAGGACATTGAGGAGTCAAACACTGCAACTAGCATTCTCATGTGATTTCCTCCCAGTATCCCCTTCGCCCCATCCACAGAGCTGATAAGATGTCATTTCATTCCCTGCCATGGTTACATTTTTTTGCTCATTCCCTATTTCTGTTTTTAAAATTGAATCGTCTCCGAATTCTTTTCCATTTTTAAACACCACCTGCTCTTCTTTCTAAAGTACCTCCAAAACAGGTTCACGTCTCTTGAGAGTCCCATTAGATTCAGAAGTGATGTATACATGCTATTTGTGGCTCAGCATTAAAGGCTAGGGTGGGTACCAATTCGTTATTTTCACATATTAGTATTATGTAGACACAGTCAAAATGCCACGGGCATCTATAAATTCAATGCAATTCCAATCAAAAGCACAGTAGGATTTTTCATACACTTTGACAAACAGATTTTTAAATCCATAAAAGGAAATAAAGTTCTAAAACTAGCCAAACATGTTTGGTCGGGAGAAAAAGCAAAGAACAAAGAGGTCCTGCTCCACTCGAAATAAAGATTTTTATATAAAGCCATGGTAATTCATACAATGTGATTATAGAATAGAAAAGGGCAGATTGATCAATGCAACTGAGTAAGAATCTCAGAAACAGAAGTGCATATAGGTGAACTTGTTAAATGGTAAAATAGGCATTGAAAACACATCATCAAAGAACAGACTATTCCTGAAATGACATCTGGACATTAGTTTCACTTATGAAACAATAATAATAAAAATAAAAATCACACTCTTAACTGAACAATATACACAGATATAAATTCCAAGAGTATTATAAGTTACATATAAAAAATAAGAATATTTCTGTCCTCCAGATGTTAAACAATCAGGAGTTATAAAAGAATAGATGAATTAATTCTGCCATAACAAAATTGATATCTCTGTGCACTAGGGATACCATAAACAAAGGATATAGACAAACCACACACTGGGAGAAGACATTAGAAATACAAGGCATTAGAATCAAGAAAACTTAAAAAAAAACAATAAAGTAACTCTTACAAGTGATAAAAACACAACCAAATAGTAAAATGGGCTAAATATGTGAGCAAATACCAAAAGAGAAAATTTGAATTGCCAGTTAACACAATCCTGTGGAAAGATATTTACATGTATTAATGTTATTAAAATACTACTTCACACCAAACAGAGTGGCTAAAACAAAAATTAAGTCTGTAACACTTAGTGCTGGTGAGGATTTAGGTAACTCATTAATTGCTGGTAGGGGTATAAATCATTAGGATCAATTATGAAAGCATTTTGGCAGTACCTTGGAATAAAGAAAATGTACAAAATTTAAAATCCTGCAATTCAATTCTTTGGTATATGTCTAACAACAACGTGAACAACACAAGCTTTCATAAGGAAATACAACTTAAAGTATTTTTACAGCGTTAACTGTAATAGTGCAAACTTTGAAACAACCCAAAAAATAACATATAGAGAAATGGATGAACTTTGGTATAAACTTAAGAAGCAGCAAAAATGAAATATACACTCACACCTAGATAAAGTGAGGTATAAATGATAGATGATGATGATAGATAGATGCTAGATAGATAATAGATAGATGATAGATCAATCAACATGGAAGACCTCAAAATATAATGTTTGGGGTTTTTTCCAAAAAAGGCAAGTTATCGAACAATATGTATAGGTTGATAGCATTATGTAATTTTTTCAAACACATAAGCAGAAAATAGCATGTCTTGTTTATGGTTATGTATGTAGTAAAAGTATAAAAAATACACATAAAATTTGTGAATGTAATTACCTTTGGGGAAAAAAGGAAGGAACTCTAATGTCTTATTTCTTTAAAAAATAGTATGAGGCTAGCATGACAAAATATTATTTATTAATTTGGGAAAGGGGTGTTGTCTGCCATGGAAAAATAAAACTGTGAGGAGGGGCCAGGTAATATTTCAGCTTCTTACACAGAGTTAATATCATATCTCATTTCACACAAGTTTACCTTCCTGAACTTAAGTTATGGTTATTTTTCACATTAATATAGCAATAAATTTTACTTTAAACCACTTAAAATGTCTACGTTCAAGAAGCAACTGACTCCTGAGCTTATGCAGACATAAACTAGTGGAAGACTTAGTGATCTGGAAGCGTGAAGAGTTTTATTAGAACTGCGAGGAGAAATCAGGAGGGCTCTCACTCCGTCCAGGCAGCCACGGAGCTCTGATACCCTGCCAAGTGATTTCCTTGGGTAAGAGTGTTGTGACTTCTGATCACCCTTCTCTTTGTCCTCTCATTGACTTCTTTCCTACCATCAAGGGGTAGCTGTAGCTATTAATATTTTCATACACATGGTAGTTTTTAAACACCTTTCTAATCTAACGGGACAACCAGCTAAGATGCAGAAAGTTTTGATAGGAAGAATGGGAATGAGAAATACCCTGTGTCAGAGCATTTATTAATTTGTTTGGGCTATGTTTGGCTTAGTAGAGAACAACTCCAAAACAATTTCAAAAGTCTAATTGGTTTAACATACAAGGGTCTCTTTCTCATGTTTCACACACAAAGCAGATTGGTGGAGGGTTCTTTTTCACACAGGAACTCCGGCGATAGAGAGTTCACCATTTCTTAGCTGAACTGTCTGGAAGATGTAACCTTTTCAGTACCATTGGTGGGTCAACAGCAAATGAGAAAGGCACACAAGCTTTTCATCACCATCTCATCTTTTGTCCAGAAAAAGTTACAGGGTCAAGGAACCTCAGGCATTTGTCTTTCACGTGCCTGGAGGAAATTGAATATTGGTGACTGCTGGTAATAGGTACCAAGGTGTGGGCCATGGTCCAGGCTGGGAGCTAGAGAGGTCATCCAGGAAGCACAGCCAATGCGAGGCTGGAAAGAGGGGTGAGAAGTACAGAGGAGCAGACTTCCCAAGCCCTACCTAAAAGTATCTCTTAATAGATTCAAATATTTGGTTGACATACAGAAATTGGGGGGAAGAGTTTTAGTCTAATGCTTTTAGTATAGACTTCAGTGTCATATGTGCAAGATGCCCTGAATCAGAAACACAGGACATGCACATTCAGGACTTTTTGGCTTTTCAAGACAATTCAATCCAGATATCTTTTATTTTGCTGGTGACCACAATTGACACATAGGTGCTAGGTCTTCTATGATTTAAAATCTTTGCAAGAAAACACAATAATCAAAGAAGAGTAATTCATTCTCATTCTTCTACTTCTGTTGATTAGATCTAGTACAAGAAAATGAACATTTGTTGGCGTTCTAGAAACAATTTGTGCAGATTTTTAAAAATCTTCTAAGGGGATTTTGTTATCTTCAATTGATGCTAGAGGTTTGTGCAATTACACCTAAAATTAATCTCATGAAGATGAGTCTCTTTACTAAACTTATTTATTATACTATAGCTCCTATAATATATTTGATTCTCTTCTGGCCATCATTAAATCGTAATCATCTATGCTGGCAGTTCTCTATGGAAGTTGCATACTAGATATTTTTATGTCCAAAGCAATTTAATGGCAAAATGTATCCATGTTCTGTAACAAGAAATTCTAAACAAATCTAACAGAGCTTGTCTGCTTCCTTTATCTTTTGTAAAAACTATTGGTAGTTGCAAAAATAACATAATCTTCCTCAACCATAGTATTTAATTATTGGCTCATAATATTATTAAGTTCAATGCAGCAACTATAATGAGTTTGTGTTCAATTCTGCATTCAGAATCAAGATCTAGGGATTAAGTAATCTTCTTACATTCCTATTCATAACCCAAATCCAAAAGCACTATCTCAATTTGATAAGATGTAAAAGCTCAAGGAAATTGCTATGGTCTGCTAGATCTGTAGTTTTAATTTTGATGCAGAGATAATATGATAAACTTCTCTAGGAATTTTTTTCCTTGCAGTTCCTTTAGACCTACCGCAGTTCTTTGCAGTCATGTCTCTGACAGCAAACCCAGAAGTTTTTTTTTCCCTTCATTTTTCCCTTTTTGACAAAGAAAGAAAACAAAGTCAGCGAATAATCCTTTTCCTAGAACAAGAGCAGCAGAGCCTTTTAAAGGACCTTCATTATTTTACGTAGTAAATGTTCACAGCTCTCAAATTTATTGGCATAGCTGTCAACATGTATTTTCAGTTTGATAATAATGTTCCAGCTTAACGAGGCCTCTTGGAATTATTTATTATTAAATTTCATTACTTTCTGCAAATGTTCATGCTGATTAAGCCCACCCTTTCAGGCTCTACCACACTTAGACCAATCATAGTGTGACGAGAGCTAACGTGTTTTCTACAGAACCTGTCTTGTCAAATCTTTAAATATAATTTAATGAAATGTCTGTTGACGTAACTTTGGAAAGTGGAAAAACTCATTTATAAAATCAACCAACCATACCTGAAGAACATTTGCACTCTCTGACATGACAAGAATTACTTAAACATTTTGGACTGCCTTTGAATGGAAAGAATTGCCACGTGTGGCATTTGCTGAATATTCTGTCCATTGTACACTGCTATGAACATGGCACATTTTTCCTGGGGCACATTACTCCCAAGGCTCACATGTCCATAAAAAAAATGCTTTGAAAACTGTCAAATTATATAGAAATATATTATGATGTTGTCTTTATAGATGTCGACAGTCAGAATAGATCTTGCCCAAATTCTTGATGATTTTGAAAGATAATAAGCAAATGCCATAGGAATATATTATATATTATCAATATTGCTATAAAAAGAAACCTAGAGAGTAATTTTATGCACAGAATGAAGAAGGCCGGTGAATGAAATATATGTGTGTACACATACATGCGCATCCAAACTTATGCAATATGTGTAATTTCCAACATGGAATAAGAAAGTGTTCAGTGCAACAAGAAAGAGGTATGGCAATAACAGAAAGAGTGTGGGGCCATTAAAAATCTTCATGGGCAAGCTGTGGGATAAGAGTATTCTATTTTGAAAAGAGTGACAGCCAAAAGCAGGTTGAATTTGCCCTGGGGTGCTCCCACAATACCTCTGAGTTCTGTCTCTGCACCAACGATATCGTTATGCTTATTTGTTGCTGATTTGTCCTTCTCACTTTTCATGCGTTCTTTGAGGTCAAGGACCTTGTCTTTTTTTATGTTTCATTTCTTGAACACCTAGAAAAGTATCTAAAACATGGGAGGTGATCAGTAAATGTTAAGTAGGTGAGTCAAAGGTAGAAAAAAACAATTACGGCCAAAGGGGGGGGAAACCTTTGGAAATTTCCTTACATACAAAAAAAAAAAAAAAAAAAAAAGAGGTACTGGTGAAGATGGAGATAGAAATTTTTTTTTTCTAAAACCCTGAAAGATTATATTATATTCTTTCTTTCTGATATGGTTTGGTTGGAAATGTACCTCTTATTCAAATCAGCTAATATTTGAATGCCTACCTTACTAGGTAGTGTCAAGATGACAGGAAGTAATATATGAAATACATTCCCTACTCATGAGGACCGTATAGTTTGTTTCAAATGCGTGCTAATTTTACAAAGCCCACTTCAACATATCCTCAGAAATGGAAAATTTTGAGAGAACTGTGTGCTGTGAGAATCTAATGTTTTTCTCTTGGAAGGGTTCATGAAATGGCATATTTCAAGTTGTGCTTTGAAGTACAGCAAGATGGTGAATAAGGGGAGGAGAACCTGGGTGAGAATGAAAGTCCACCTCTAGGGGAAGAGATATGAAAAAGAGACCATGAGAGCCTGCCCCAGACAATGATCAGCCAAAGTAGAACCCAGACAGGTTTTGACAGCAACAGGTCCACATTTAAAACAATCTGGAAGGTAGTGCATTAGGAGATTATGCTAAGGAATGAAATAATCATCAAGAAATGGGCTTCAAGGTGATTCAAACAGTAGCAGCCATGTATCCTTTCAGCCAAACCTTATTGAATGATTATTATGTTCACATAGAGAAAGGGGAAAGAAAAGCATTTTAGAAATAGTCTTTTTTTTAAATAGCATTCATTGAGGGGCGCCTGGGTGGCTCAGTCGGTTAAACGTCTGACTCTTGATTTTGGCTCAGGTTGGGATCTCAGGGTTGTGAGATCCAGCCCTGTGTCCAGCTCTGCAATGGGTGTGTAGCCTACTTAAGATTCTCTCTCTCTCTCTCTTTCCTGCCCCTCTCTCTCTCTCTCTCAAAAAAAGAAAAAAGAAAAAGAAAGAAGAGAAAAAAAATAGTATTCGTTGAGCTATTTTGTGCCAGGTCCTATGATTTACATATTTATCTCAATCATTTTGGTAATTCCTTTTGTAAAAGGAAAGTGAAGTACAGAGAAGTTATTTGTTCCAAAGCCAGAGAGCTGTTAACTTGAACCTTCTGTCTTTCTGTGCCAAAAACATATGGTCTTTTCATTCCCCATCCCCGGCCCCCCCTGTATGTACTGCCTCCCAAAGGTCCCTCCCAACTGAAACACCCATGACAGGGATCCTCTCGACAAAGGACTTATAGTCTGGTATGAAAAAGGGAGAAACTGAGAGATAGGGATAGAGATCTATAGATATAACCATTAAATAGCAAGGGAAAAGCAACCCACAAAGGCAACTACAAAGTGAAATAGTTTTATCAAAATCCTGGACAAAAACAAACAAACAAAAGAACCCTGAAGTATGAAGAAACAGAACACAAATTATATCACCAACATACTTACCCATCCATACATCCATACATACGTCTACAAATCCAGAACCTCAGTTTCTAAATCATTTAACCTATTTCGAATCATTTTACAATTGCTTTTTTTATTCACCTCCAGTGTTTATCCATAGTAGTGTCACGCCGAGTTTGGGGTGATGTGGGAGCACATAACCCAGCAAAAACTGGAGGGACACAAGTAATCTTCAGAAAACTGTCTCCAGCAGAGGGAGGACTGGTAATCAGCCACGTACAGGCGGCGTCCAGGGCTACCACAAGAAGGACTGACCAATCCCAGAGTTAAATGCAGACTCTTGAAATGGTCTTGAGGCTACTGTTTGTATTCACCGTGATTTTTCCGTCTCTGACTTAAGACTGAAAATCTCGTCTTCAGTTTCCAGTCTTTTATGTTAATGCACCAAAGTTAAACAATAAACACTAATGCTCTGCATGGCTCTGACTTCATAGTCTCCAAGAAGCAAGTAACTAGATTCGATCCTACGGGGGTCCTTCAAAGGGTTAGGGTTAGGGTTAGCCACATCGTCCTTCAGCATCGGTGGCCCTCACACTTGAGTCAACCGATGGAACATACTTAGTGCAATGTCTGGGCGACCCCAGGCCTTAGAAAGCATGGCGACAGCAGCATCTGCTGAAAAGAGCCCTATTGCAAAAGCTCTTAGGCTTGAGTCAGACACTCTGTGGTTTGAAAGCCAGCTCCGGGACTTTACTTTTCTGCTTTCCCTTCTGTGACGTCAGAGGAGCATAACTTCCCAACTAGGTTTTCTTCAACGATTTAAATGAGGCAAACCACGCAAAGAGCCTACGAGAGTGCCTGACACTTAGTAGAGCCCGCCAAATCATAGTTATTCCTGATATTGTCTGATTTGCCCTATGACATAGCTGAGAAAACAGTAAGTATGCAGAATTTAAATGTCTTTTCTGCTAGCACACGATGGAAAGACCCGGACTGCCTCCAAATCTGTGCTCATATCCGAGAAGGATCCATGATCTGGAGAAAAATGCATTTTGAAAACATGAATTTAGGGGTCAGAGTTGCTAGGGCAATTTCATAATTTTATAATTAACTAAAAATAGCTTTATTATAAGCCAGGGGATCTCAACAGCAGTCCCAATTTGATCTGGACATCTACGCTTCACTGCTTACACTTCACAACAAACCTTCAAATTGGAAAATTCACTGAAGTAATTAAGATTTTTAATTGGAAGAAAAAGTATACAATTTGCAAAATGTATTTAATTAGCCCTCAGACCACTTGCTCACCCAACACATAATTTCCAAAACAATTGTATAATTCTATACATAGTCTTTGCTAAAAAGGGAACCTTATTAGAAAAACAAAAGAGCTAGAACTAACTTATAGGGTAAATGTGTCCTGATCGAATTATATTCTTACTTCTTGGCATTTAACCCCATTCCCTTTAATGTCTCACTTCTTTCTTTAATGCTTTCAAGCTTGTTTTTATTAATTATACAAATCATTAGTAGTAAAAGACAATATAATGGTTTCAAGAAGTAGCTTCATAGACTATCTGCATATTTAATCAACTGCCTCTAAATTTTTAATCATTTGAGTCCAGGTTCTTGTCTTGAAGCTCAACTTGATAACAAACCTACCAACTGGTAGAACTAATTGGTACAGAATCAGTCAATAATTTATAAGGAAAGGAAAAAATATTGGACGTTACGAAGGTATAAGACCACCAGCCACAGTTATTTCTTAGAGGTAGCAGCAAACACCAGACTTGGTTCTGCAAATCCATGGCGCACTGGTGACATCCACTGGCTGTCCTTTGACATTGTCCAGAGTCTTTGGATTTTTAGGACAAGATTGGAAAAAGAAATCAGCGGGTTTTACATAATTACGCCCTTCTTTAATGTTAACATTAAATGTTATGTTATGTGGATGAACCTATATATCCATTACATTTAGTGCGTCATGTTTCTGATTTTTAAAAGCTTGAAATTCAATAATCCATGAGAATCATGCTGTATATTCTGACTTAGAGTGATCGATGAAGCTCCTTCCCACTATGAGTTTGAAAGAAGACAAACTGAAACATAGTGAGAGGAGAAAATATCTCCACTGATCATATGATGATTAAATATCAATATTGTCATTTTATACTAAAGAGAATGTGGTAAATTGCCTTGCTGCTGAAAGTTTGAAAACAGTGGAACATTTGACAAAAACTAGCATTGGTCAGAATGGTCAAGTGCACTAAGACAGTGGCTCTCATGTTTAATAAGCAGCAGAATCATGTGGATTGCTTATTACAGATGTAGATTTCTGGGCTCCATTGCAGAGCTACCTCAGAATCTCTGAGAAGTTTCTAGTGCAGTTCACAAACCACACTTGGAGGGACACTGCACTACGAGATAGAATCTCGTATTCTCTCAATGCTTCATGGAATTGATGGAATTCCATACAGAATGCAGAATATGAACTATTTTGGACATCCTACTGGGGGCAACATGCAGAAGAGTTTCAACTTTATCAGTGGAACAAATTCTTTAAATAATTGTTTTGCATTATGTTACTTCCAAATGTGATCATCAAATCATTAAAAAAATTATTTTCTTAATTTCTTCAAATCTTCAGGCAGTGCTTATAAGACATAAATAATTCATGACTACGTATAAATAAAAGTCAGACGCCCAGAAAAAAATGAGATTAAATGGGTGGAAGATAACTAGTGTGAAATACAGGCAATACATAAATTATTCTCACTCTACATATCAATGTGCTAGCACTATTGTATTCGTGGTAGTAAAATCACAGGTGATTTTTCTCCCCTCCCACTTTTGTCTAATTTTTCTTTAATGAAGACATGTTACTTATGTGATTTCTTTGAAGTTTAGGTACGCATACCCATAGGTTCTGGGGAAATCATGGTTGTGCAGGGAGGAGTCAGGTGTGCTTCCAGCAGTCCTGTGAGATTTAATCAATCATCATCATTATTTTCATCATCATCCCCCTAAATCCTACGACTAAGCCTTCAATCAACCAGAACCTTTGTGGATGATTTTAAGAATTAAGTTAGTGCACAAAAAGTTTGGGTATTTCCTTGGAAGTTATGATTTAATAACTTCAAGTTAATAATTGTGACCTGGAGTAAAGAACAGTTTTGAGAAGAACCAAGAAGGTAAGAGACATAAGGGCAAGAAAGGCTAAGGCTAAGCTATTTTCTATGAAAACCAAGGAAAAGATATTATAGAGATGGGGTTATAAACTGATACGAGCAGGAGAGACAGGATCTAGAGCTTAAAGGAGGGGGGACTATTGTTTTCCATTTGGGGAAAAGACTGAAAATTAACCACGGAGCTCGCAAATCCAAGTAAGTTATTTCTCTTTACTGTAGTAAAATGTCACGATGTTAGAATGTACCACAACAAGAACGAAAAAGTAATGTCCTTTCAGAAAACATGCTCAAACCGCCTGCAGACTCCCAAGGACCAACGTGGGTTTCATGTGTGTCTGGGATAATGCTTCGGAAGAGGACTGGCTGTTTGATGCCAAAGCCATTTTGTGATCTTTACTTGTCCTTCAGGATAAAAGCTGAAAGCTAGCCTAGACTTGGAAGATAAAAATAGGTCTCTTTTAATGAAAATTCTCAAAAACTCAAAATACCCATGAGTTACAAAGACCACAGCCTGGTGAGAGAGCCTAAATGTAAATTTCTCTTCTTTCCTTAAGGGAATGGCAGGCATCTGCCAAGATGTATGTTCGTTGTTCATTGAGAATCAATGGGAAATAACGAACCCACATGTTCTGGCAGATGAGGAACATGCTCGGATTGAAACACTAGATTGGACAGACACCCTATGATCCACATGTGTATCCTACTAGACAGGAATGCCAGTTCACATTAAGAAGTGACAAACCACTGAAGTAGGCAAACTTAAAAAAGTAGAGAGTATAAAATGACTTATATAACTTCCCCCATGCAGATAAACCCTTTTTTTCTCTAAAGTGCAAAGAGATTTAGTTTTGTTATTGTAAAAAGTGTACCCACTCATTACAAATTATAAAGAAAAAAATATAAAGCCAAACATAAAGCCACCTAAAAATCTCACTAATTTTATATTCTAGGCATAGCAGGGTCAACTATTATCATTTGGTGAACATCCTTCTAGCATGTGTGCATGTGTACACGCATACACACACACACGCATACACATACACACACACACACACACGCATACACAAACACACACATACACACATGATTTTTCTCAAAAATCCTTGGCTTAAAAGGGCCCATCTGGTCGAAATGGTACCTGTCTCTCTGCTATCTGTACTACTCTCCCCTCACCCACCGTGTTCAAACATTGTGTTCCTCAAACACGTTGTATTATATTTTGCCTCAGCCTTTCGCACATTTTCTTTTCACTGCTTGGAAAGCTCTTCATCCACAGGATTCTCACATGGCTACTTTTTAATTGTTTGTCTCTCCTTAAATGACACTTCCCTAGAGAGGTCTTCTCTGCCATCTTATCTAATGCACATTACCCATTCTCTTGTTCTTGTGAAGAGTTCCTTACAAATAACTTGGAACCATTTTTTAAATTGGCTTTCTTGGTTTTTGTCTGTATTCTCAACCAGAACATAAGCTCCACAAGATCAGTGACTATTTCTTTCATGAACATCAGTTCATAATCAAGCATATGGTGGGCACTAGCAAAGTATCTGTTGCATGAATGGATAAATGAACAGAGGAACAAATGAGTTGATGAGTACATGTTGATGTATTACATGACAAATTTTCTCCTCAGAATAAGTTTCTAGAAATAGAGTTTCTAGATAAAGGGGAATTCACATTTTCTATTTTATATAAATGTTGTCAAGTATTATTCATCCATAAACAAGAAAGAAGTCCTGACATTTGTGGTAACATGTGTGAAACTTGAGGGCATTATGCTAAACAAAATAAGTCAGACAGAGAAAGACAAATACTGTATGATCTCACTTATATGTAGAATATAAAAAAAAAAAACGCCAAAAAACCAAAAACTTGAACTCATAGATACAGATAACAAACTGGTGGTTGCCAGAGGCGGGGGGGTGAGGGATGGGTGACATGGGTAGAGAGGACCAAAAAGGTACAAACTTTCAGTTATAAAATATATTTAAGTCCTGAGAATGTAATGTCCAGTATGATGCCTGTAGTTAGTACTAAGGGTAGATCTTAAAAGTTCTCATCACAAGAAAAAAACGTGCAACATGTGTGGTGATGAATGTTAACTAAGTTTATCAGGGGAATTATTTCACTATATATATATATATATATGTATATACATATATATATATATATAGCAAATCATTATGCTGTACACCTAAAATTAGACCTCAATTTTTTAATGCAGAAATGTATATATATTGCCTAACTCTTCTACCAAAAGTATGGAGCACTTGAAATTCCCACCAGTAACATGGTAGGGATGTTTAATTTTCCTCCCCACATCCTTGACAATACTTGATACCAATATATTAGGAAAAGAAATAACTGATCAAAATTTAAATTTTAGTTGCTGAATGCTAATGAGGCTGAACGTCTTTTTATATGTTTGTTGGCTATCGATTTTATTTTATTTTATTTTATTTATTTATTTGACAGAGACACAGTGAGAGAGGGGACACAAGAAGGGGAAGGGGGAGAGGGAAAAGCAGGCTTCCTACGGAGCAGGGAGCCCGACATGGGGCTCGATCCCAGGACCCTGGGACCATGACCTGAGCCGAAAGCAGACGCTTAACGACTGAGCCACCCAGGCGCCCTGGCTATCGATTTTTTGAATTACCGGTTCATTTCTTTGCTTTTTTCTCATTGGAATGCATATCTTGCTTATTGATATATAAAGACATTTGATACACTAGAAATAATAATCTTATTTCTTATTAACAATGTTATCAATGTTTTACCCAATCTTTTTGTTACTAAGCCTTATTTATGGTGGTATCCTTTCCTTTATATAGATTTTAATTTTGTATGTGTCAGTGCTCCTTTTATTTACGACATTAATATCATGATTAAATACAACCATAATTTTACAAAAATATTCCCTCATAATTTTTCCAGTTCTTTATGATTTCATATTTTATGTTTAGGTTTTTGAACTATCTAAAATTTATTATGGCATAAAGAGTGAAGTAGAGAGCTATGAAATGCTAGTTGTCCCATTAAGCCTAAAAAAATCAACTGTTCCCTCATTAATTTCTAATTCCATGCATATTCTTGATTCTTTTTTCTGGCTTCCCTCTCCTTTTCTCATTTTACAGAAATATGGATTTTCTCAATGATATTTGAGCGCAACAAACTTCATCTTTATAGAAACCACGGCATGGTTCCAAGCAATAAGGGCCATGTCTTGATCTTTCTCTGGTGATTAGTGCCATTTGATGCTTTAGTTAAAAATTTTGCTGTCAAATGGATCTTCTGCCATCAGAAGGCCCCTTGGGGCTCCGGGAAGTCTATTCCCAAATACAGGTCCTGTCACAGAAAGCCTTGTCTCTGTTGTCAGAGATAAAATGCTTAAGAGTCTAGTGCCCCAGGCATCCTCCACCCACCCACCCACCCACCCATAGAGCCGTAAGAGGAACACACATTTCTGCTCCTTGAGGAAAACCCCAATCATCCCTTTCTCAGTTTAGGCTAACCTATCTCTCTCTCTCCTTTGGTTAGGCCATTTCTACTTCTTGCAACATAGAAATTCCTTTTCTCCTCTTTGGATAATCTAGCTTACTATCCTTCAAGAGTCAAAATGTTAGCACATTTTTTCCCCCCAGAAGTGTAGGATAGAGTGTGTAAGAGTAGGCTCAAACGTGTATACTCACAATGCTGGTCTCGGCTTCCTGAACTAATAATAGGAAAAGTAGCAGCTTTCTTCTCAACAACAAAAACAAATTGAATTAGCTCAATCACACAATGATCACATCCATCTATTTAAAAATTATTTTAATCACTTTATGCTTTAATATCTGTTGTAGTAACTAACACCTCACCATTTCCTAAGTGTTCCTGCTATTCTTGTATGTTTATACTTCTAAAGTTAGATTATACATATATATACATATATATATGTATATATATTATATATATCCAAAGGCCCAGAATCATTTCCTCACAATGTGTCACAGCAACTCTGGATTTAAGAGTTCCAAAATTGACATCATATTCAATTCCCCTTCATCATTGTACTGATTCATTCAACAAATCTCTGCTGAGCACTTAATATTAGCCTTAGACACTTTGCTAAGTTCTGAGGCTACAACCAAAAGCAAGAGTCCTTTCTTGCCAGGAACTTACAGTTAATAGGAAAAAAAATGAATAATTCAACAGAGACTGATGAGTATTTTAACAGAAAAGTCGAAGGAATATACTGTTGGGTAACCTAACCTAATCCATAGTCAAGAAAATTGTCCTAAAGAAAGTAATATTGTTACATGAGCTCTAAAAGGGGAAAATGGTTATCTGAATTGGAGAGAAGGATACAAGAACTTGTTCAAGATAAAGGGAACACTATTTACAAAAGCCCAACGTTAAAGAGAACATTTCAGAATAGAGTTTATTCCAGGTAATAGACTGGTTGGAAAACAGGATGCAAGGCAGAGTGGCTAAAGATTATGCTAGAAATACAAAGGCCCCCCCCCAAAAAAAAAGCCTGATAGCCATGTTTGGATGCTTTATCCAAGGGCAATAGGAAGCCATTGAAGCTTTTAAGTAGTAGAGTGCTATGACCAGTAATTTTGAGAGATAACCCTGACTGTAGAGTGTAGAATGAACTTGGGGAAGGAGAGTAAGTGTGGAGAAAGATCAGGGGAAGAAAGGCAATTCAAGAACCTGTTGTGGTAGTCTAGGAAAGAAAGTGGCCTCAATTTGTGTAATGGCAATGGGAGTCGAGAGAAGCACATGGATCCAAGTGACATTTACAACACTTGGTGTTCTTTGGATGTAGAAGGTGACAGTCTCTCAATACCTTCCAGGTTACTGTTTTGGAAAATTGAATGGTGGTGCCATATTACTGAACTGTGAAGTTCTAGTAGGCACCAGGTCTTGGGGGGAAGATAAAGAGATCCATGGAAATGTGGAATTTGATGTAACTATAAGATGTATAAATGGAGATGTTGAACGAGTAACTGAATATATGGATCTAAAGTTCAGAAAGGAGGCACAGGTTTTAAAGCCACTAAGACAGTATGTGAAGCCATGACATTAAAGGAAAGAGCCTACAGGGATGGGGTAAAATAAGAAGGGAGGGGAATTAAGCCTAGGACCTAGCTAAGCATAGCAACATTTTTTTTTTAAGATTTTATTTATTTATTTGACAGTGAGAGCAGGAACACAAGCAGGGGGAGTGGGAGAGGGAGAAGCAGGCTCCCCGTGGAGCAGGGAGCCCGATGCGGGGCTCGATCCCAGGACCCTGGGATCATGACCTGAGCCGAAGGCAGACGCTTAACGACTGAGCCACCCGGGCGCCCCAAGCATAGCAACATTTAAGGGGTGAGCAAAAAGGCAAATGAGTTGTAAAGAAGACCAAAAAGAGGTACCCAGAAGGACAGGAAGAACATAAGGATTCTGTTCACGTGGAAACCAAAAGAAGGGAGTGATTCGAGGAGAGGGTGGTTAACAGCACCAATGTTGGTGAAAGAGCAAGTAAGAAAGGCCTGAAAAGTTCCCTTTTAAGTGGCCTTACAGTTTCAGTGAAGTAAAGGGAGGTCAGTGATTTTGAGTAGTAACAAGTGAAGAAATGGTGACATGAAAGAAGGTTGAGGCCAGAGAGTTAGGGTTCGTGCTAAAGTAACCAAAAGGTGACTTAAAAAAAAAGATCATAAAAAGTGCAAATTATTTGTTGGCTGAGGGCAGCCTGTCTTTCGGTTTTTGTAAAACAAACTACATCCACTCAAAAGGCCAATGCCCAACTCAAAATTTCCGTCACGCGGTCCTATCGTTTGACTTTCTTGTTTCTGCTGAGATTTTAGCAGTGGTCCGCCTTCACACGCCACCTGAACCCTGGTGTGGAGCACGGTCCTTCCTTTGGACTTTCCACAGCACTCTTCCAAAACGTGTGTATGTACAGAAACTTCACATCAGGTTTGGGAAGATGAAAGTGGTAAAACTGTAGAAACACAGAGCAAAATCCTAAAAAATATGTACTCAGTATCTATGTTCTTGAGTGCCTTTTTGCCACCCGGTCTCTGGAATTTTCAATGGCTGTTTTTCTCCTCAGCTTCCAGCCTCCCACTGTCTCGTTAGTCCCTTGATTCATTCTCTCACCGCCTCCTCTCTCGGCTTTCACGCCGAAATTCTGAACTTCCTATGCCAAATGGAGTTCTTGGTACTTACCTATTTCAGCATGGAGTCTTCAGGCCTCACCTTCCTATAAAAAGATGATCTAAATAAAACAAGTCTTTCTCTAGGAATTCCGATGACATCTGTTGAAATTGTAACTTTTTTAAAAAAGATTTTTAAATTTTTATTTATGAGAGAGAGAGAGAAAGAGAGAGTGTGTGTGTATGAGCTGGGAGAGGGGCAGGGGAGGAAAGCACTGAGCTGGGAGCCCTACACAGGGCTCAATACCAGGACCCTGGGATCATGACTTGATATGAAGGCAGCCGCTTAACCAACTGAGCCACCTGGGCGCCCCGGCTAAAAAACTTTTAAATTCAGGAGTACCCACTTGGGCTCAGTTGGTAGAGCAGGTGACTCTTGATCTCGGGCTGTGAGTTCAAGCCCCACACTGGGTGTAGAGATTACTTAAAATCTTAAAAAAAAAAAACTCTTAAATTCAGTCCGTGCCCTTGTCAAGCTGCCCGGCGTTGCCATTCCCCCTTTGCCGGTCCCGCACAGTTCTTGCTCACAGGTTTTGCAAATGTTAACTCCTTACAAGCCCCAAGCCCCACCGCACCCATTCCATTTTCCAGCAAGTTTGACTAGTGTCTCTCTCCCATCATACTAACAGTGTAACACTTACCAGCCTGGCTTCTGGGACTGACACTTGTATAACTGTATTCAATTCTGCATCTCAAAAGTGCCTTTCACGTAATAGGCACTCAATACATGCTGAAGTGAACTTGACGAGCACACAAGGTAAGAACACCATTTTCAGCTCCTAATCAGATGGCTAACATGACAAGAGCTTCTGAGGGCAGCAGAATCCACGGATGTAAAGTAGGGACACATTCATTCAGTGAAACTTTATTAATTTCTCAGGGATGCACCGATCACCTAGGAGTCTTTTCATTTTCCTCCGCTCAGCTGTGCATTAGCCCATTTCCTGTGTTGTCTGGGCAGGGTCTCTAAAGAGGGTTTTCAATCTTCTCTATTTCCCAACCTATCAATACCTGTTATTTGGGGGGAAAGAGATGGAAAGTGTAAGAACCCCCAAATCTCACTTTCTATTTTCAATCAGCCAAGTGGCAGAAAGCATGGGAGTCCATAAGTTATGGTGCAGGTGAGGACAGTTGTCCACAGAGTCCCTATGAATGGGCTGGGCACCCCCCCCCATACTGTAACCATGGCTGCTTCCAGTAGTGCAGTCTCACAAGGACTAAAGCCAGGGCAGAGTCACGATATATACTGTGCACGGTATTATTCTTGGCAGGAGGCACAAACAAGCGGTGGCAGAGCGGAGGCACTCAGGAGTGGAAAAGACAATACTCCAGGGAGGAAGTATTGTACATTTGTACCTAAATGTACAAACACTCATGTGATAAAAAATATATCAATTAAGATTCTAGACAGATAGGACAGCTATGCACTTTACATGAATGATATAACGTAAGAAGTGATGGCAATGATAATGGTGATCCCTTCTATGGAAATGAAGTGGATTTGACCAAGGCTACGTAGCTACTATGTACTGGGCTGGAATTCAAATCCAAAGAGTAGGACTTCATGGCTGTGATCTTAACTCTAGTTTCTATTACCTCATGTATTATGTGGGGTTGAATTAGGAAGTGGTGAATTTTTTATAATTACAGAGGAAACTGACACAGCAAAGGGTTCGCCACCTGGCCTCCCAACTGCAGAAAGGCTGGTTAGAAATTCATTTGGATACTTTCTCAAGTTGGGACATCTCTGCGATGAACTGGGTAAGGATAGTTACGTGCTCACCCAAAAGTCTGGCTTTTCTCTGGTTCACAGCCATAACTTGTGGCCTGTGGTGTATGCAATTAGAGACAACACGATAGTGCCTGGGTTGCAAGCATCATCCCAGATAGCAAAAATGTGGCAGCCAGGGCCGGTAGGAGGTGGTCCCTCCCACGAGAGGCAGGGATGACCATCCGGCTGAATGTTCAGTGTTACAAGAACCCTGCATCTCAAGCAAACTATCCTGTGCCCCACTCGTGTGGGCAACACTGACTGAGGATCACCCACTATGTTCTCTAGAGGATATGAGACAGAAGACTGGAGGCCTTACACGAGCAATCGTCACCAGAGCCAGGAGACATGGCGGGTCATTGCACAGCAGCTTTTCCAGCTGGGGTATAGGTAACATCATAGGTATGTTTCTATCATTAATTTGCTTTGCAATTCTACTTATTTTATTTTATGCGTTAAAAGACATTCTGTGAAGGGGGTCCAGAAATTTCATTGGGCTGCAAGACAGATCCAAGGCATAGGAAAGCTTAACCATGCCTGGCACCACAGAAGACAGCTTTCTAAACAAAGGAGCAGCTTAAAGCACCAAGCTGTAACCACCAGCAAGGACAAACTTCCCTTTTCAGAGAAGTCATAATCCACGGAACAGTCTAACGCCATTATCATAATACAACTCCCATGAAGAGTTGGCGTTGCTGGTGATGGGAAGCTAGAGACTGCGTGAGACATTGATTAACTGATGCTGACCACCCTAAGACAAGGTTGGCACAAAAATCCCCATCTCATGTGCTCCAATCAGTCAGAGATTACACCATTATACACATGAAACAAGTAGTTATTCTGAATTGAAACACCCCTAAAAATTTTATCTTGTGTGACTGGGTTTCCTGAAGGTTTTCAAAATAATTACTTAATTCTTCCACATAAGGAAATTAAAAACAACACAGACCAGACAGTCTGCAGAGTTTCCTTCTAGGAGAGTGGAGCATACTAATTCCAATATATGAAAAGAAAACAGAAGAAAATACAAGCTGATAGGTCCTAATCCTTATCCTAAATGGTATAAGAGAGTAGAACTTGGCTAAATCAAATGAAAAATAATCCAAAGATAATTCACATTTTTCTTGGAAATCCATTTTAATACTGTACTAATGCTGAATGTGTCTGATATTTTCAGGTTTAATTTCATATCAGATTTACACACGTGTACACGCAAACATACACATTCAAAACCCTATTTATCAGAAGGAATCACGAAGGATAATGTCTACCTTTCCTCAGTAATTTTGCTTAACTCATGCTTTAAGATTAAAGTAAGCAATTACATACAACATCTGGGCTCCAAAATAATAAATTTAGATTGTGAATGAAGTCAGAGACACAAATAACAAAGACAAGCACAGATTGGTCAATTTACGAGTCTAGTATTTAAAATATGACATTCTCTGGTAGTGTCAATTTAAACTGGGTGCAAAATGAGAAAATGCATTTCAATTCAAAACACAAACTATTTTTATAAATTGGAAATAAGTCAGAAATACTCAGGGCTATTCTGAAAGGTTGAAAGGGCCAGTGTGTTTATCTCTCGCCCTCCCATGTGGACGGAGGTCCTGTGTGTCTTCTGAGCCCTTGTGGACACCAGATGGATATTTTATAACATCCGGTTTATGTTCTAAGTTTCAGTGTTTTAAGAATTGGGTTTGCCTTGGCTGAAAGTAAACTGAATATTTTTTTATATTCCACCAATATTTTCTTCAGTAATGATTGGTTTAGTAGCACTTCATGAATGTTTTCAGATGCTTTGTTGCCAAAAATGTGTAACCTTTATGTAAAACCAAAGTATGCATTTTTGAAATGTTTTAAAAAAAAAAACCTTCCTAACTTTCCCACAGTGTTGTTATAGGATCAATTAGAGGAGATGGGCCTATTTCAAATGATTTTAATTTGATGTTTTTCTTATCTTAAACAGTGAATAGCCATCCCACAAAATGTAGGGGAAAAAAAGAGTCAAAGAATCCCAGCAAAAACTTCCCAGATGGTCTCAGAGAGGTGGTAAGGGAGGTGAGTGTTTTGAGTTTTTAAAACCTTTGGTTTCCATATTGATGTTGCCCAGGTAAGAAACTGAAAAGGGGTTAGGCAAAGAGAATAGCTCAAATTTGCCTATTAGGAACTTTATAAATGTTGACTCTTTGATCTCGCCAATTTTGATCAGGTTCACGATTGAGCAGTGAAAGGATCTAAAGAGCTTTCTGAAAGTTACAGCAGGGGTCAAATGCGAAATATTAAGGTGACAACTGTCATAGATTACAGGCCCCAAGAAGCCATGTGCAAATTATATAAAGCCCTTCTATATCTTGATCATTTTCTTTGAAAAGATGGTTCCGGTTAATCTTTAAAAGAATGAAATAAAATGCAATCAATAATGTGCCACTAATAGGTACAGTGTAAATATTATAGTATAGTTAATAATTTAAGAACCTAAAAGTCATCCTGAAAAAAAACCCAACATATTTCAAAATAATTTTAAGCTGATACTTGAAAATATGATTTGATTTTAAGGTTACAATAAACTCAGAAAATATATAATTCAAAATACTTTTTAGTTTTATTAACACGTTGTGGGTAGCTTTTTCAATTGAGAGCTTGAGATTTTATCATTCTTCTTAAGTTACAAAAAAAGTAGTGTAATTGAAATTCAGTCTGCAAATAATTCATCCAGAACCTTCAAGTTTTTTTTTCATATTTTGTGTTTGAGAATTCAAATGCTACTCTAGTAAATGAGGACAGAAAGATGTTTTATATGCTTATTTGACAAAAATACTATAGTTATGTAAAATCACACAAGAACACACCAAATCTTTTTTTCTGAGGTTTAATTTTAACTAATGAATTTTAGATGATGAATGTAATGTCAATTCAAATCTTTGCTTATCTGCAATGCACAAGCTATTTTTTGTAACTTGTAGGTGAAATAGATTCTTTTCACCATGGCAACAATTTCTCCCTTGTTTATGGTCTTTCTTTTTCTTTTCTTTTCTTTCTTTCTTTCTTTTTTTTTTTTTTTGTAGTGAGTCCTTTTTCTTCAACAGTTTAATAAGTCACTTCTGGTTTGGCTAAAGAGCAATCCTAGCACAATAATGTTTCAACTTGCAAGGAAGAACGCCCTTATTGAGTTGATAGAACTCCACCAGCTGGATTAGATCTGTAAATCTCGTGTGGCCATCATCCAGGGTGTGGAACAGTTCACCATCATCTTCCACCTATTGGAAGGAAAACAACAAACTGGTAAGAAGGACAAACACCGACAAGGACAGTCATTCTCCATCACATGCCGTGTCTTCATACACTAAAATGGAAGAGTGGATGAAACTAAAGAGAGTGGGAAAAAAAAAAAACAAACCTTATGATGTGTTCACTTTTTCCTGTAACTTCACTTGTATACAGAAGAAATATCATCTGACCCTAGGATCCACAGGGTTGCTCTACTTTCTCTACCTCAAATTCTCCCAACATTCTGTAGTTAGAATAGTATGACTATTGTGAATCAACAGTGAGAAATCTGCACTATTCAGTGTAAAAGTAAACAAAACATTTTAATGCTCCCACAGAAATTAATTTCCGTATCTGAATGCTGTCTACTTAACAGCCTCAATTAGTATATTAGAAACAAATATTCACATAACTTCTACCCGTAAACTGATTCTGAAGCAATCAAACATGTTAAGGGGATGACAGCTTCTTCTTTTTTTTTTTCCTGGCAGTGAGGTCTTGTGACATTAAACAACTCATACTCACCCAGGGACATTATTTACATACTCAGTGAAGTTGGGAAGATACTTCATATGGACTTTGGATAACTCCAAAAAGAGGCCATTCAAAAGGAAACACTAGCAAGGTAGCAATCTTACGTAAAAATTCCCTGAAAGTAGACGGAATCTCTATGCCACATTACCTGGTTCTGATACACAGATCACATGCATACACACACACACACACACACACACACACACACACACACACACACACACACACACAGAACATCAGCAGAAGCAACAAAAATCCCAAAGCCAAGTTGTGCCACCCAGAAGCAGAATTACAGAAATTTTTGAAATGTGCTCAGAATAGTTTAAATGTTTTCCGGTTCTGCAGCACCTGGGTATCTATCCACAATGATTAAAAACAAAACTAAGAAAACAAAAAAACATGTTTGAGATAAGAAAGGAGGAAGGGTTTGAAAATAATGGTTTTTAAAGAACCGCTAGTAGAATTCAGAAAGACTCTTTAGTGGCCTTTTAACAATAGGTGGCATGGGGTCTATACAATATTGGTAAATCATATTTCATGGAAAAAGGGAAATTTAATTTTTACAATTCCTGTATTTCTTATATTAATTCAGGCTCATAAAACCATTTCTGCCAAACTTAAGTCTAGTCAAAGCACAAGCTCCCCAGTTATATTAAATAAAAGATCCAAAGAAAACCAAAGTTTCCAAAAGCTTATGCATTAAGATCATCTCTAATATACGAATGTGAAATTACAAATTACTTACTGGTATAATTTGAAAATGCTTTATTTTTTGTCCATGACTCATTGACAGTACGAAAGTTTTGGGGTTACTCTGACTATCCCGTACCAAGAAAACTCTAAAGAGAAAGAAGGAATTTCAATATGTTTCTATATTTACTCATGTATTTCATAAAAATATAGCATGTAACAAATCCAGGAAATATATTTATAAATGTAGCCAAGAGTTTTCCTTTACTGTGTATTCAATGATGGGATTATCCAACGTGGTTAACAATATGGTATAACATAATTTTATACTATAAAACTGTCATCAATGCTAATTTCACTTTAATAGGATAAATACACAACCTGCTTGTTAGACTGTTCACCCACAATAGGCAATATGGTGCTGTGCTATTATCAATAATTAGTGTTATGTTCTTTTTCCATTGGAGAATTGGGTATTCACATGTAACACGTGTGTGCAGAGAATGGGGCATTAGCATATTATTACTTTAACTTCTGGGTTATGTTAGTCCCCGAAAAGAGAAAATTATTTAGAACAAAATCATTTTTAACCCCTCTTCAACAACTGATCCCCCTTTATTTTCCGACTCTGGTTCCTATGTTACATACACATCCGAGTGAGAAATGAATATATTCTAAAAAATCAATCCTGAAATCATCTATTAAATGTTTGAGTATAATGCTTTAAGTAAAAGAAACATCCAAACAACATATATTTTAATCTTGAAGAATGCAGCAGAAAAGCCTTTATAATATCAGGCTAGCAAAATCTAAGACATGGCCTAATGGCCTAAGAGAAAAATGCTGCCAGGCGTGGATTCTTATTTACTGGCAATAAATACAGTGCAAAACCAGCTTTGTGTTAATTGTTGGAAAACAGATTGTGCAAACAATCCCCTCTGGTAACTCCAATACTTATCTCACTGTGCCTGGGCATGGAATTTGAGCCATCACAGACGTCGGATGAGATTACCCATTTCATTTGTACTGTGTGAGATTCCTACATTACATCACTGGGAGATGGGACAAAAGGGAGGTTCACTCATAAAGCAAGCTGTAATTCCTTCTCTGTTCCCGAGGATCACCACTACCATCTAGTGGACTGCCTGGCATCATCACATCTTTCCAAAGGATTCTGCACCAACCCCTACCCCAATTTTTTATTAAAAAATTAAAAAAAAATAAAGATATTATCCTTCTTTTTGGAATTATTTCATTCAACTTATAAAAACTAGGCTCTGAAAATAGGGAAACTATAATCCTCCCAAACATTTTAATGATTCTCTATGATTTATTTCTCTTCTTGGTCTCATCAGATTGTAATTCTGCTGATTGTTGAAATTTATATCTAAAAAGACTGTGCTCCACATAGACAAGTATATTAAAATCTTCTCTTATTTAGAGTCTAGTGAAATGCTGACTTGCTATTAATAATATTCCACGTGAAGATGCATTTTTATCCAAATGTCAGTATTAAATCACCTTGAAATCCTGTCATCATCTTAAGCCAACCCTTGAAGATAAAAGACCCCATCACCACTTGTTTAAATTGATGCTGGTTTCACTTCTTATCCAAACCTCAATACAACCTCCTTGATTTGCACTGCATTTGAAAAGGGAATTTAGCCAGTATTACAGGAGGTATTTGAAATACCGAGTCATTTGAGAAAAAGAAAACTCTTCAGACTGTAAATATTTTGTAATACAATTTACATTTCTCTTGTATCTCCCGTGGTACCCCACTAAAAGATGACATGAGAAACACTCAAGAAGTACTCTTTTCATAGATTTACACTATTTTAAGCTGTGAAAATTTAGAGAAAATAGGAATGTAAACAGAGAGAAAAAAATAAAACAAGCAGTCAAAATATATAAAAAAGAGTGTTTTAACTGAATACACTCTGCATCAAACTTAAAACTATATAGAACATGTAAGATTATGTCACGACACAAACCTTACTTTGGAATCATATGTTGTTGATACCTCAAAACAAGTTCAGTTTTAACTGAGATACTAGTATTGGCATAGAATGGGTAATATTAGTAATTATTAGTTAACAGCAGAGCATCCTATTCAGTTATCTGTTCGTTTATGCACCAGTACTAAGCACACACGATGTAACAGGTAGTTTATAGATATGGCTAGGATATGACGGTAACCTCTAGAACAAAGTCACTTCTGTCTTATGATAAGCTGAAGTAAAAACTATGTGTATTAAGTAATTACCGATTCTAAGAGAAATCAAAATCACAACCATTCAAAATCAAACTTACCCATCCACAAGTCCTTGCTGAATAATCAGTCGCTGAGCTTCATCTCTAGAAATTTTGTGGTGAAACCATGGCTGGGACCGGTGGATGGCTGAAGAAATAAAATGGAGGAATACAGAGCTTTGTTTGAAACCCTCCCAATTTAATCACATATACTTTCTACCAGAGCTACACAGTCACCTCACCCAAGTGCCATCCATCCAGACATGCAGTCCCCATGAATAGGCACAAACATACCCATGTTTGTGGCCGAGCTCTGGGAAGGGGCAGTTGGGCTACCGTGGGTGGCCAGGCGTAAACATCCTTTTTTCTGTGCAAAGAAAGGGGAAACAAATTTCAACTTTTGGGGTGAGACAAACTCAAATCATAAATATTGTGAAGAATGTGAAGCTATTTGTACCCTCCAAGCGAGTCCTTCTTCAACAGCGACTGAAAGAGCTTCCGTGGGATTTTCTATAACTCTGCTTTTCTGTCCTGAGAAGTCCATTGCTACGAGAGAATTCTCTGATATACTTCTCTGGGGGGAAAAAAACACACATGTTTTTTACCATGAAAATATCTTTGAATGTTCTCTCTCAGTGTTTTGCTGGCAATACATTTCCACTCTAGAATGTGATTCCAAAGGTGGCTGGCAGGAAATTTAAAAAGTCAAAAGTGTATATTTAAGATAAAAAGGGTGCTATGAAATATTTTGGTTAAATAAGTTACACAGTTATTTATTAAGGTCACTGGATTAAGTGGTTGAGTAAAGAGATTAAAAGCTTTCAGAGTTAGCATGTCTTTCTCTTAAAAGAACCCTATCTCTTCATATTCTCTGGTAAAATGGGAAAACACCAATTTAGAAAGGAGTAACTCTTCCTGAGGCTAAAAGACCCACCACTTCTGAACTAATCTCTATTATGATTTGAGATTCATCCGTTATCATTTAAATGTCAACCCTATCTACTGACAAAGCAGCTGTTTTTTAAGATTCAAAATAGACAAAAGCTGTAACTTAGAATGACTTACATCACTTTGAGAAAGAAAGAGTACTCATATTTTATAATGGAACAAACTACAATATGTATTTTAAAACTGTATCACATCAATGTTCATCTTACTTAGAAAATAAAATTTAGCGGTGCCTGGCTGGCTCAGTCCGTTGAGCTCTGACTCTTGATTTCGGCTCAGGTCATGATCTCAGGGTCCTGGGATGGGGCCCCGTGATGGGCTCCACACTCAGTGGGGAGTCTGCTTGAGGGTTCTCTCCCCCTCCCCCAGCTCATGCCCATGCGCACGTGCAAGCATCCTCTCTCTCCCTCTCTCTCAAATAAATAAATACATCTTTAAAAGAAGAAAAGAAAATTTAGTGAAATGACTCTACTAATTCCATAATATTAAAATTTCTATGATTTACTTATATGAATATATTTTCAACTGGTGAGGATGCACATGGAAAACTGAGAGCTGCAAAAATAAATGTGACTGACAAAAAAAGAACTGATATAGAAGGAAGACATCACCAAGCAAACCTAATTTAAACAAATAATACAGTCTTCCTTTGGCATTACTTTTTGTCTTCGTATTCTCTGAAGGGGAATATGTCCAAACCTGGACTTTAGTTTTACTTTTTGATTGTTTAGGGCTCTACTTTGCAACCATCTTTTTAAAAAGAGTGCCATTCCCAGTCATGCATCCTAAAAAAAAAAAAAAAAAAAAGACAATTATCAAATCTCCAGTCGAGAGTCTCAGTCAGTTTGTAAGAAGTAACACTCCCCCAAAGGAAAAAGCATTCAAAACCAGCAATGGAAAATGTTTAACACTTACTCCCCACTCATTAACAGAGGAGCGAAACCAAGAATGGAGTTCTAATGGTAAAGGAAGAGCTGGTGTGCCTCTGGAGATTCGTGGCTTAAGACCATTTCATATCTCTCCACATGGATTCAGCCCTTCCTCGCTTGGTCTAAAAGCCTAGTCAAATGTATGCTTAAAAGAACACCTCGTCCATGCAAAAAATTGGGGGGCTCACTTATCACTGCGTCATACATCCTATGTCATTAGCATTTGCTATCTCTCCTTTAAACTCTGCTGTAGTGGCCCACAGTCTTATTACGGTTCATCTGTATTTCCAGAGATCCGGCAGGCAATCTTTCATTTGTTACAGGAGCCTTTGTAACAGACAGCTGCTCTTTCCAGAAAGATGCTGTCCTTGTAATCTCTATTTGCTGTCACACCTTCGTTTGCCCTTCTCCCCGCGTGATCTTCTGTGCGGGGCTGGAGACTAGTCAGAAACACTGCTGCTTTGCGGACACTAATGAAAAGCCTTCACCTGCCCAAACCACAGAGTAACTAATCTCAATCATAATGATAGCTTTGTCCTTATAAGATCTCTACTTCACATGCCAAGATGGGCCCCGTAATCACCACGTCCTGATAACATAAAAAATACTATTAGAAAAGAAAAATAAACTTAACCGGTTGTTTTTGTTTGCCTACGATACAACAGGATAGAATGTAAAACGAGGTCCCATGTTCCATAATTACTTGATATTAGTAGGGACTCTACAATACAAATAAATATTTTCATTTGCTATATTAACTACACTAGGGAAAACACAGGAATATAGCAAATGGCTCTTACTGAATAGCAGGTGGTGGATGAAAAATTAATAGTTTACCTTTGGTGGACAAAGAAATAGAAGTGAAGCGGAATCTGACTTGAACTCAAAAGGTCATTTTCAGCTCAATTTCTTTCACATAAGAAAGCAATGTTGATAACATTCAGAATCAGTGTATTTCTCAAATATTGGTCCCTTTTTCTAGCTCTTTCTTCTGGTGGAATAAAGAGGGCAAGCCCTGGAAAAGGGCCCATGATTTTAACGACATACCTCTTTTTTCAAGAAAGAAGAGGCCTGGGTACACCCTGGATTATCCAGGCCACACTCTGAGATCAGATCCAGTCACTCTTAGTGAGCTTTGGACATGAAATGTTTTTCAGGTAGTGTAGGTTGGTGGCAACGAGTAGCCAACACTCTCTGTCACCCCATTTGAAAGATGTAGATAAACCTGCAGCACGGTCCTTAGCAAGAGGGCACAGGAGTTCCTGATATCATTCTCTCTGCTTCATTCTCTCTACATCTCTGATACATCAGAGATGTAATCAATTTCTGAACTTAGGCAACTGTCTCCCTTGTTTTACATTGCAGGATACCAGTGACTAAACCAAGGTCACATGGGCAGCTTGTGGTAAAAGCAGTGACAGACAGACTCTTTCCGGGTTCTTTTATGTACCACAGAGGGGTAGGAACAGGGAAGAAAGTGCAGTTTTCAACGTCTAGCTCAGGGTCGAGAGTGAGGAGTAGTAAGGACTTAAGTAGACTAGTTTTCCCCATCCCCTCTCTCCAGTCAGGGCCATACTATCAGATGCTTCTTTGTGCTGAAAAGGACCACATATTTGGCTTCCTGAAATATCTGCTGATGATTCTCATTTCAAAGGCAGACAGGGGTGGCCATGATGTGCTGCACATAGCGGTATAAGACATTTTTTTTTTCTTATTTCCCTTCTCAAAATGTATCCCTGGAGAAATTAAGAATATTGTTCCCTTAAAAATATATAACTGAAGTATACTCAGTTTTCTATGATTCTCACTGAAGACAGTGTCTGGAAGAAAACCAGCCGACGCAGGTGAGGAACACTGGCATCCATTATATAGGTCACTGGTTCTTCTGTGATAACCGAGAAAGGTGGGACTCTGTATAGACATCAAAGTAAACATAAATACCTCCCCAAACATCTCAGTTTCCTTCATGTAAGTTAAGAAGAGTGGAGATATAATTCTCAAGTGCCATTCTGTTTGATCTTGACAACTGCCGTACAGGACAGCCAGGTCCTACTACACAGGCCCCCTACAAAATCCCTAAATTGCCAACCCGATTCACTCAAGAAGTGTCCTTCCCTATACATGGTGCTGAACAAGCAAAGTCACACTAACCAAACTGCCATGTACATAGCGATCAGCAATAGGGCCACTTTCAGTGGAAAGTGGCAAGACTAATACCATGCTTATATGCTAACGACAGCAATGAAACTAGACAGTACTTTGTTTATGACATTTTTTTCCTATGATTAAGAGGATACTAGGCAACTGCCTCCAAATGTATGGCTGCTATTAACATGCTCATCCTAATAACTTTAGACTCTAAAAGAAATTTAGAAGGATTTAGAAAAGGATTAAGATAATAAAATCCATTATCCTTTATATACATGTGGATTGAAAGATAAAGGTAAGCTGACAAATTATACAAATACTCACCTAAAGCCATTGCTTTTATAAAAATTCATTCCAGTCTTTAGTTTCTTATTTTAGGGCTTAAAAGTCATATGATACAGGGATGAGAAGTTACTCTTCCATAACCCAAAGCAACGTAACTACAGAATTGGTATTCTTTTTTCCCTATTAGTCTATCAGACTTTGTAATCAACATTATTTCATGCCTCATTCCTAGAACTGAGCATTTCATCTGCTACATTACATGTGGGGAAATGCACCTTCCTTGGTCACAGCCACGAGGAGCATATATTTAACCTAAGTGGAAATGCTGCGTGTTAGCTGATTTGTAACATAGGCACATACACCTAAATTCCTAATATACTCAGTATTAAGGAGCAAGAGCAAAAACAACTGAACATAAACTTTTAAGTGCAGAAATAAATTTCTTGTGTTAATGCACAATAAATTAAAATTAAATTCTAAAGAAAGGAAAAGATACGTCTGTGTGTATCTGCAAATAAATGTTCAAGTTGCAGTTAGTATAAATCTGAGAAGTGGTGTTAGATTTAATGTAATGCACAGGCTATATTTTGGCTTGCGGCTTTGGGGTTTCCTGAAGAGCAGTTTGCTTTTCAAGGACCTAGACCTTAAAAAATTTTACTGTTAGAAGCCCAGGATGCAAAAGAGCTCACCTGTGTATAGTGCAGCTTTTAGAATTCCAAACCACTGGCTATGGTTTATACTAGGCTATGACAATTCCAGAAGCAATATTAAAATAAACCCACAACCAAAATCAATAATTAAGGAAACATCTACAATCCCAAGGAAAACATTCTAAAAATTATATTAAAATTTAATCCTCAAATGTTGTAATGACACAGAATGATTCACATAACACTTTCAAATATTTACAAATTTTCTTCAACATATGACATTATCTGTTTCAAGCGAATACTTCATGATACTCTACTGCTGGGACTCGATCACAGAGGCTGCAATCCTGTGAAATCCAAGAGTAAATAATTCAGTAGCATTATGTTGAGATGGTGTCAAAGACTTACTTAACTTGACCAGAAGGAAAGTACGTAAATGTACTGCAATGTACATTTATAATACAATATTACTGCAAATTGATATAATGTAAATATAAAATATACAGATTAATAAATATGGTCCTTACCATGGGTGAGACACTCTGAGAACTGCAGCCACTTCTACCTTGATAGGGATGCATGTAATTCTGGTACAGCTGCATGCCGTACTGCAGAACAGATACATAAAAACACACTCTCATCACTTCCACTATACAGGTAACTTGGGGGAAAAAACTCAATACTTGAATTGGTTATATATCATAAAAGAAAAAAAATTTTAAGCTTTCCTTAAAACAAACTAGTAAGGCAACCATAATTTTGAAAGGTAAGCTTTTACTGCCCTACAATGATACACTTAAAAAGACAGTGTTTTTTGGGGCCCCTGGGTGGCTCAGTCGGTCAAGCGTCTACCTTCGGCTCAGGTCATGATCTCAGGGTCCTGGGATGGAGCCCCGCATCAGGCACCCTGCTCGGCAGGGAGCCTGCTTCTCCCTCTGCCTGCCACCCTCCCTGCTTGGGCGCTCTCTCTCTCTCTGACAAATAAATAAATAAAATCTTAAATAAATAAAATTTTAAATAAATAAAATAAAATAAAATAAAAACACAGAGTTTTTTACTTGAAATCACACTTAAGGTCTAGCTTGCCAGTATAAAGATCTGTAACTGACATTCCTACTCATTATTCTTAGCACCAAAACCACTTGGAATGGTATATCACCTAGTGAAAAGAGAGCTCACTTGGGAAGGATGTCAGACTTTATGGAACAAGGAGTCTGAAAACCTTACACACATCTTAAGCAAAACAGAGTAAAATTCACCATAACTCTTCAATGACTGATTGACGAATTATATCATCTCTTCGGCAAATCCATAAACTTGGCTCTATGTTAAAGATTCTTGACACCGCAGTATCCTCTACTAACAATACTCTTAGCGCGTTGTTTAATTTTTGGCTTTAAATTCAGGGAAATCAAAATGGCAGGGATCTCACACAAAGGGTCACAAAATACAATGTAAACTGCAGTAGAAAAAAAATGCAGCATCTTTATTTTCAGGGAATAGCATCGCAAGACTCAGCTGCCAGGCTACTATTGGAAAGGGGGTCTGGACTGTACGTGGATTACTAGGTTTGAGAAAATTAAGAATGCTAACTGCCATGACCAAACTTACTTCGGAGGGCTCACCATCTGAAGCTATAAGGTACTCCCCTTAGATTTAATCCACTTTGTTTAACAAACAAACAAAAAAAAAAACAAAAGAAAAAGAATACAAAGCAAAACCACAATGGGACAGAGAGACCTTTACGTTTATTTTCTTTTCTCTGGCTACCCTCAACAATTCTATTTCACAGAGCCACAATGAACTTGGAAGTAGGTTCTATATAAAAGAGATTGAGGAGACACCATGGAATCCAATCTCACCCTTAGGATGAATTCCATTTAAACATTCTGAAAGAGCTGTTTCTCTACTGAAGACTATTTCCTTAAAAGCAATTCCAGCAAAGTGGATCTATTTGGTAATTAGGCAGAAAAATCAGAGGGTGGCATGGAGAGTCTCTGTTTCCAAGATTTTGCTTTTAACATGACTACAAAAACCCACATGCATTTAAAATTCTCTATGTTGACTTCTTTATCCAATTATTTCCCAACTTATAAAAATTATTTTTTAATTTAGTTTGATTGATATTAATGGGACCTAATGAAATTTACTTTAAATCAACCCTAAACCTACCATAACTATAAAAAGAAGAGAGAGGAGTTTAATTCCTAGTCAAGTTCATTTTGGAGACTATACAATAACCTCTAACCAATTCTTTCACAAGGTACACGCATGCTGTTTGGTCGCCTTTTATTTATCTGCAGTGAAAAACCAGCTACCTACTATTAAGCCTGTTTCCTTCAAAGATGTATTGTCCCTGATACCTTTAGTGTTAGGGAGTTGCTTCTGTGCTGTCGGTGGTCTTTAGGGGGCATTTAACTCTGGCAGAGCGGTAGGGCATGAGTCGCCTTAAAATGGCCCCGTCCTACAGAGGGGCAGACAAGGGGCCACACCAGGGAAGAAGCTAGCCGAGTTCTACTTGAAGGGAAGGGAAGAAGACAACACATAGCTAGGACACTGTACATGAGCAATTCTCAGATTTTCTATGCATCTATATATAACTGTTATTTCTCCAAAGAGGACAGGAGGATCTTCCTCTGCTACTACATGAACAGTTCACATGTGTGTATGAAAAAGAAAAGGAACTAAAAATAAAACGAGAGGCCAAATTCTTGGAGGAGGCAGGATCTAGTAAGTAGCGTGTGAAGAAAATCTGGGGCCCTTTCAGTCCAGTCAACATAACAGACTCGTCTGTCCCTGCACCTCCCACTAAGCACAGTGATAAACTGGAAATAAGATAGACAACCAGAGTCGAAGATCCAAAGATAACCTCTAACACCATGTGAGTTCAGTGCACCAGCCAGCGGAATGAAGCAGGTGCCCGGCTGACGACAAGCGGCCAGGGGAAACCACCTGACTCCCTTATTAGAGTCCTTCAAATGTGTCTGTGCTAGCAAGCCCTGGCTTCCTGTATCTGGATATTTTAAAGGGTAAAGCAGATCATATCACTTTCCCATTTGAAAGTGTTTGGTGGTTTATCATTGCCTCCAGGATAAAGGTTCTCCTTGATGGCTGCCTCCCTCTCTGCCTCACCTGGAAAAGATTTACCACAATTAAAAAAGGGGAAAAAAAAACCACACAGGGAAAATGGATGGGGTAGGCAGAATAATGGCCCCCAGAGATGTCCACATCCTAATTCCTGGAGCCTGGGAATATGTTAGGTTACCTGGCATAGAGAAATTCATGTGGCAGATACAATTAAGGGTGCTAATCAGCTGATATTGAAATTAGGTGATTATCTAGATGGATCCAATATAATCACAAGGGCCCTTAGTAAGTGGAAGGGGGAGGCAGAGAAGAGAAAGAAGTCACAGCATGAAAAGGTCTTAGCTCAACATTGCTGGTTTTGAGGGTAGAGAAAGAGACCATGAGCCAAGGAATCTAGGCAGCCTGTAAAGTCTGGAAAGGGCAGGAGAAATGGATTCTCCCCCAGAGTCCCTGGAAGGGACTGCAGGTCCTTGGACACCTTGCATTTATGCCAATAAGTCCCATTTCAGACTTTCTGAATGACAATAGTGTAGGATAATAAATTTGTGTTTTAGGTCACTAAATTGGTAGTCATTTGTTACAGAAGCCATTGAAACTAATACAACAGACCATCTTTGAAGTGGACACTTGTGCCTTGAAAGAGGCTTCAAAAAGATCAAATGAAAAAAGAAAAAAAGTGAAAAGGGGACAATCTTCCAGGAACAGCATTCTGGATATGGAAGAATCAAAAAAAAAAAAAAAAAAAAAAACTTTTAGTGTATTTCACCAATTCTTGGGACACATGCTTTTCAAATTTAACATTCATAAAAATTTGCCTTAACTATAGCATCTTATATTCACTGTGGACCAAGTGACTTGTCACTGCCTGAAATGTTTGGTGAGATCAAGAAATCATCTGCATCAAACCTTGCAGAAGGGCTAGAAAGACAACTCCAGAGACCATGGCAGAGCACCTGTCTGAGAAGTTCAGCCTCCTTGAAGCTCTTGACAGCACAGAGTGAGGCAGTCTGTATGAAATATGGATAGCCATGGCTCTGAGATAAAAATGATTCAGGAAAGCTAGACTTAGAACATGAAGAAGTTTTAGAGATGCCTCACATAATTTATTTCATATGTGTGTGTGTGTGTGTGTGTACACAAAATTGATAAATGATGAAAGTCTACACCTATAGACCTAAATAAATCTAAAATAACAATGGAATCATTGGGTGTCTGATCTTGAGATCAAACTAGAAGGGAGGAAGCCTTGACTAACCAGATTGGAAAGCATCTCCTTTACCAGCCTAGCCTGATTTCCAGAGTTCTGATGGAAGGAAAGAGAAAACCAGAGACCTCAAGGTATTTTCTGACTATAACTATGTCAGGTTTAAGTATTCCAAAAAGTGTCAGCCTCTTCATCTGCAAAAGAAGAGGACTGGATGAGGTCACTGGTTCTTAGTCAGACAAACATCTGGAGTTCACTCACTGAATCGGGATCCCCAAGGATGGGGCTGGGCACACAGAACTTCAGAATACTCCTCAGGTGATTCCAAAGCACATCCTGAGTTAACTAGTTATTACTTCCTTGACTGGTTGGTTCCCCACACTCTCTAAAGTTCTTTTCTTTCTTTCTTTTTTTTTTTTTTTTTACATTTTATGACAATGAGAGCAACACAGAAGCAATTACTTACCATAGGGGTTTCAAAGAATCAAGACTTCTAAGCTTTGTTGAAACCAAAATCATGACAGTCATTTAACAGTAGACTATTTGAAAAACAAACCTCTTGTAAAAAGGTAACTACAATGGCTATCTGCTATAACAGCAAAAGGAAGCAAATTTCAGAGTTAATCCAAAAGCTTCCTTTAAACCATTTAAAAATTTTTCTGCTGATACCACTTCACATCCACCGGGATAATTATTTTTTAAAAAAGGAAAATAACAAGTGTTAGTAAGGATATGGAGAAATTGGAATTCTCATACATTGCAGGTGGGAACATTAAACAGTTTAGCCACTGTGGAAAACATTTTGGCAATTCTTCAAAAGGTTAAACAGAATTACCATATGACCAGCAATTCTACTCCTAGGTATATGCTCTCCAAATTGAAAAACGGGTATCCAAATAAATACATGAACACATATGTTCATAGCAGTACTACTCATAATAGTCAAAAGATGCAAACAACCCAAATGTCCATTAATGGATAAATAAACTACCCAATGTCCATTAATGGATAAATAAACTAACAGTTTGTATGTATGTATGTACACACACACACACACACACACACACACACACACACACACACAGGAATATTATTCAGCCATAAAAAAGGAACCAAGTACTAATATATGCTATAAGGTGGATGAACCACAAAACAATATGCTAAATAAAAGGAGACACAAAAGGTCAGCTGTTGTAGGATTCCATTTCTATGAAATGTCGAAATAGGGAAATCCTATTGAGACAGACACAGATATGGATGGTTGCCAGGGGCCGGAAGTAACTGCTTAATGGGTACGCAGTTTCCTTTTGAGTTGATAAAAATGTTTTGTAGCTAAAAGCTAGCTAGAGGGGGTGGGTGCACAACATTCTGAATGAACTAAATGGCACTGTATTGTTCACATAGTTAAAATGAACACTGTTAATAATATGCTCATCATATTAGCACAGCTGATTAAAACAGTTAATTCAGTTATTTTATGTTATGTGAATTTCACCTCAATTAAATAAATTAAAAGAATAAAAACTAAAACGATCTTCCCAACCTGGTATGACAACTAATAATTCTGATTCTGATTATTCTGCCCTTCTTCAAAGGGAAATGGTTGATAATTTTTATAATTATGAAGTTGTGTTAAATTTACTAACATACAAGTTTTGAAATTAAATGTGTTTTCTGTACATTCTAGAAGAAATCATTCTACGTCTTTCTTCCCCACACAACTTTTAGAACATTCTTATTCCTTTCAACATGCTCCCCAGTAAACTATGCTTATTTAAGTTGTAATTTCTACTTAACACAAAGGTTGATGTTTTAATAGTATATTACAGTAAAATTTGCATAATAATTTGAAGTAAACTAGAAAGCAACTTATACAACACTTAAACGAAATGTAAAACAACTGAACTAGGCATAGCTAGGTGGGCACATTTTAAAATACATGTCATGTTGGATTGATAGCAATATCTTAAAAATGTAGACTGAGCAGGTATAGAAGTTTTAATGAGTTATACTAGCTACATATGTGATACTCTTGGAAAAAAACAAAATTCAGAGCATTTCTAAAAATGGAATACTTACTCTACACGCATAAGATAAATGCGTTAGGCTACTCCACTCTACTAATGTTTATCTTTCAGATTAAAAAAAAAATACATTTGGATACATGGACTTACAGTGAGTCTTCACATTTTGAAATACAGACATTTTCAAACTTTGATGGCACTCACAGCATTAACAGAAACTCACGCCTGCAGTGAGATTACCTTAAGCAATCTAATCGCAGTCACCCAGCACGTCCTACTCTGCTCTTCTTCTGCACAGAGCATTTTCAGGTCTCGGGGCCCTCCCGCTTTGTTAGGCTAGAAGGCCACAGCACATTGTTTATCGTTAATGCATATCTTGAAGGTAACACCTGTTGAAATAAAAGCCACTAAAATTCTCCTATATATAAGAGAAAGCTGTCTCTTTTTTAAAAGAAATTAAAAGAAACCCAAGCTTACCTAAAAGGCTGAGGCTTGCTTTATTCATCTATCAAAATATTAAGCCTGTACCTTAAAGCAGAATCCATAGTTAGTCGGTGCTCCGTGTTTTTTTTTGCCTGCCAGGGACACATAAATATCACTATTGCCAAATTCGCTGAAAAACTGCAAATGCCGGGGTTCCTTTAAAAAGATACAGATGTGAGTGTTGAAACGAATCCATACTTTTGCACACCCTCTTTTGTATTTCCATTATATTACACAATTTCTATCTTGGCAAAAAATGATTCCAAACAATGGCAAAGAAACAAAAAGGGAAGAAAAATGAAGTTACTATATCTGTCAAGAACCAGGAGCTTGATACAATATTATTTGAGAAGTGGCTATTTGTTTATCATTTAACTGCCAATATATGCAAAAATTTATATCTTCCTATTTTAAAATTTTTCTCTTTAACCACCATTTCAGGAATCTCAGGGAGAGAAGGCAGCAAAGAATGGCTTTTGAAAATGTTTTCCTGGTCCAGGTTTCAAATAACGGTAGTTCAGCAAAGACAAGAAGGGTGGTTTGCGCTTCCACAGCAGTCAGAGAAGAAAAAGGAGAAAGAGACGAAGATTCCTGCTTTGCTTAGGAAAGGTCCCCCCTCACATGTGAGCACTGCCTAGCACACCACAGCCAGCAATGAAATAGGCGGTGTCACTACCTTCTGTACGAAAAGAAGGAGGCCTGTTCAGATGAGTTCCGGGAAATTACCTGGCAGTGGAATGTGTCTGGTTTTCAAGGTAAAGTGGAATCATGAACAGCTGTTTCTTCTCTGGGAAATCCATGAGATTTAAAGCTGGCCATGGGAAATCACTGGGTCATATTATTCTGTGATAGGTTAATAACTTAGAGAAGTGATCAATTCTGGGGTTGGATGTATAATCAAAACTGACCAAAATGCATTTGTTCTTTAGAACCTTGCTACTAGTAGTGTGGTCCCAGAACAGGAGCACAGACATCACCTGGGAGCTTATTAGAAATGCAAAAATCAGTGGCCCACCACAGACCTACTGAATCAAAATCTGCATTTTAACAAGATCCCAGGTGATTCATAGGCACTGAAAATTGAGAAGCAGTGCTCTAAAACAAAACAAAACCGAAAAGACAGAAAACCCGAACATTCAGCCATTTGAGCAACCCATTCAAATCCAAATCCAAAAAAATTTCAGTCATTTACCAGCGGGTTATTCCATCCCTGATGATCGGAAGAGCGAGAGTTTCTGTGTATGTCACTGTCCTCTGTGTGTCACTGTTCTTAGGCATTTTGATCTAATGAATGGCTACAGTTCCCATCTCCATGGGAGAATAAGGCAGAAAAGAAAACTGTTGAAAGAGACCCAGCCTAGGGCCCTTGGAACAAGGGAAGAGGAAGGAGAAAGGTACTCTTACTGTCATGGCCTTTAAAACTATTTTTTGATAGAAACTGATTTGCTAGTAAAAATGTCTGATTCCCATGAAGAAAAGATAAAACCAGCCCTGTCCGCTGACACTGTAGAAGTCAATGTAGCTGAGTTCTCTGGATGTAAGAAAAAAAGGCAGCTTGAGAAACTCTAGAAGGCTACAGAGGCATGATGAATTTCATCTCTTGACTGATTTTTGCTCCATTAGTGCAGATAGAGCAAGGCTTATGATACTGTAAGACTAAAAGCCTGGCCCGGTATGGTCAGCAAAGGCTACGCATGGATGTGTGTATACAAGGGGAGAGTGGGAGAAAGGTGTACTTAGACGTTTCTCTGTAACTAAAAGTCAGAGCGACATCTCCAAGGCTTGTAGCCGTGGTTAACTAACTCCCATGCAGCCCACATCTTCAGAAAGTATAATAAATCAAGACCTTCTCACAGAAAAAGGACAGGAAATGGCCTCTTTCCCAGGCAGAAATGTCATATTAGACATTAGATAACATGCATAATTTATATCGAGGTCATAATCCTTGAGGTTACCTAATACCTTGTATTTCTTCTTTTTTTTTTTTTGAGGGGAAACTGAAAATCGTTTTCATGTATAGACTGTGGAACATGAGCTCATTAGACGACACAGGCTAGAGAGAAGAATATTGTGTACTAACGTATAGGTAAGTCAGACAATATGTTGAAAAGAGCTAAGATATGGACTGAGAACAGAAGTTCGATGCTCTTAATTCTGCCTGGCCAAGGGGAAGTCCATTGCAAGGACAAAAGCGTGGATCCAGGAGAAGGAATAAGGAGTTATCTTTTGTATAACGGGTGGGCAGGGAGAGGAGGCGAAGGCGGAAGTAAAAATACAATGGGCAGTTGATTTTAATGAGAAACCTGCTGAAGAAATAAGAATTTAGGAATTAAAGAAACATTATCATATCTTCCAGTGAAAGTTCTCTGGAAAGAGTAGGATCAACATGATTACTGGATGTAGAAGCCACTTTTCTCTGATGTTAAAAGTATAAAAGATATGTATGTATTTGTTTAAAAAACACCTTCACATGTAATTTTATACTTGGGAACACAGGGAAAAGAGCAATCTCACTAAAATTTAGACTAGAGAAAGTCTAAAACCTTAATTATAGAAATAGGTAATTATTTATCCTAACATTAGTCCTGATAGAGAAATTTGAAAACTAGTTTAAATGTTCAAGAAAAATTAGTTCAATACCAGTAGTCAAATGATAGATACTTAAAAACAAAACACTTCTGTAAGGGAATGTGATGATAAATTAGTAGAGCCCCGTTCCAACACTTACACTTCAAGGAGACACACACACGTGACAGGAACACATGTGAACAGCAACGAAGAAGAACTGTGTATGAGGGAAAGCTGAGGAAAGTTTGGACGAGTCAACATCACTCCTTGTGGCTCCCTATCACCAGAATATCTGGTCGCTGTCATTAACTGTATTCTGGGCATTTCCATTTGGATGCTTCACCCTTAACACAATTTATCTAGAACTAAGATCATTATCCTACTTCTAAGATAATGTGATAGCAAATCTCCTATTCCTGTTTACTGTATTAAATAATTGCCTATTTCTTATTTCTTTCTCTAGGAACATTTAAAAATGCTTCCTCTCCTTTCACATCAATCAGTCCACAAAACTTGGCCAGTTGCCATTTAATCTCCTAACCATCCCTTTCTTCCCCCTCCACTGCTCATCCTAGGTTAAATCCCATCACCTCCACTCTGGATTACTGAATGACCATCTAATTAGCATCTGTGCCTCTAGTCACTCTCTCTCTCTCTGTCTGTCCCCCCACTCCCTGCCTCCTTTGCTCCCTTCCCCTCACTCCCTTTTTTCTCTCTCTCTCTCTATCCACCTGATTTTTTTAAGCTCCCTATGGCCATAGTAATCTTACAACTTGATCATCTCACTCTCTTGCTCAAAATATTTCACAGGCTTTCTACAGTGAATTGAGTGACTGCCCCCCTCCCAAAAATATCCCTGCCCCCATCCCAAGAAACTGTGAATACCACCTGATTTGGAAAAAGGGTCTTTGCAGATGTAATTAAGTTAAGGACCTCAAGATGAGTCCATCTCAGATTATCTGGGTGGGTCCTAAATCCAATGACAAGTGTCCTTTTAAGAGACAGAGAAATAGAAGGCCATGTAAAGACAGAAAGCCTAGAGGGAGGTCGCCACAAGCAAATGGGTGCCTGGAGCCATGACAAGCCAAGACCGAAAAGCCTACAGAAATTGAAAGGCTCACATAATGAGAGTGAGCAATAAATAATGGATGAACATTTCCAGCATAAAAGAAAAAGAAATTTGCAGATTGAATGCATATGTTGAGAATCGAGTAAGATATATCAGAATACATTTGAATGCACCTAGAAATATGGTCAGGGAAATTACTGAACACCAACAATTATCATAATATTTGAAAAACGGCCAGAGAAAAATGACAGATTACCCACGAAGAATTAACAATGTTGTCTGACAACAACAGATGCATGAAAATAGAATTAAAATAGTCACCCATGAAAACTCTCAAAAGTAGTTTTACTTGAAAGAGATCAATGCTTTGCATAAAACGTCAGCACTTATAAAACATGGCGTAGTTGACACTGACTAGACCACACAGACACACAGACAACATGGTGCTGAGCGCGGTGGGAACGACATGGGCAAGTGATGGTGTGTGGGAGCATCTGCACAGGCGTGTCTAATGTGACTGTATGCACAAGTATATGCACACCAGCACACAAATGAACACATGCATCCACCCCCGGTCATAATATAACTAACTCCCTTTAGGAATGTACAATCTAGCTAAGGAGAGAAAACTACCACACACACAAAGGAATTAAAGAGCAATTACAGACTCAGCTGAGTTAGTTACAGTTACTGCATCAACAAAAACAGGAGTTCAGAAGTGGGCAAGATCAGCAGGATGACCTGGGGTGCAAAGAGGAGACCATGTGCCAGACCTCACAATCTGCAACCGAGGGTAAGGAGCAGGGGGTGCATTCGGAGTGGAGGAGAAATGAGCACAGTATGTGGTCCCGAAATAAGAGCGTCTAGATTCTATCACAGGATGTATGTTGAAATCAGTGGGGAACAAAGCTGAATAGTCAGTTTTTAAACAGATTATGGCAAATGTTTGGGATCTAAAATCAATGTACCAACTCTTAAAGGATTTTTTTTAAAGATTTTTTATTTATTTTAATGTACCAACTCTTGATATCCAGTAATATACTAATAAAAACAAAGTAAAACCCACTTTCACTTATAATTCATAACATATCAAGGACATTTCAATTACCTTTGATGTCCCTTTAGTAGAAAAATATAAACCAGATCTTCTTAGAAGGAAGTAAATCTTTTTCCAGGACTTCTTTCCCTGCTCTTTTGCATGTAAGAAGCCATGGATTTCAGGGTATGTGCTTGAACTCAGAAACATCTGCAAGAAAAGTCAGACATCCTCATGCTGTTTCTGAATCGATAATACTGTAGCCTTACAGTAACCTAAGATTTCAAATATAGACATGTAAACTCTAACAGTGTCAATACCACTTAAATGTATCATTACAGGCATGGCAATATAAATGCAACAGAAAATAAATCAGTCTTTTGATAACCTGAGGCAAGTTCCAAATGAAAATCTGTTCACAAAATATACATTCTAAGCGGTCAGGACTGAGCCAAACACCAAAATGATAAGTTTTTTGAATGTCTATTTGGAAAGCTAGATTTCATCTAAGAGTTAAGTCCTGATACTTTTCATCCTTTTCTATGATTCTCCCTGAGAGATTTTCAACTTCATTACAGCATAAGTAGAAGACCACGATCTTGACTTCAATTATTCAATTGTTTAGAAAGTTGAGCCGAGTTCACCTCCTTGATGAGGTAAAGCAAACAATCTTTTCTTTGTCCTCTATGGGGCTCAGTGGGGGGTGGCTACGGCACCTTGTGTTTTCCAAAGAGAACCGCAACATTATCTCCCATCCCACATACTCTTCTGCAAGGTTATCTTGCCACCTAACCGTGAAGAGCTGGAGTCTGTTTCTCTACCCCTTTGAATCTGAGCAAGGCTTATAACTCTTTAACCAATGGAATATGGCAGTAGTGACAGCTCGTTCTAGTTCTAGTCCTTAACTAGCCTGATGGCCTACACTAGTTAACTCCTGGAAGCTAGCAGTCACATAAGAAATGTGACTACCCTGAGACAGCTCTGCTGTGAGAAGGCTGATGCACTATTAAAGCCCGTGAGGATGGAGACAGCATGTGGAGAGAAGAGAGGTCCAGGGGTAGCAGGGACACATAGTGAAAAGCCATCTTAGAAGGGGATCCTCAACCCCCAGAGAGTCAAGTGCCTCAGAGATGACCCACCCAGCTAAACCCTCTCCGAATTCCTGACCCACAAAACTACTGGCAAAATGTGAGTGGGTACTTAAGCCATTAAGGTTTGGAATAGTTTGTTACAAAGTAATAATGAACTGAGACAGTAGGCATGTGCTGGTCAGGAAAATGAGAATGAAAAGGAAGAGCTCTGTATGAGTCGTTGTACTCAGCATCCTTAATAAGACAATGGAAATGCATTAGCATCTCATTAAAAGAAGAAAACAGAAATCCCTATGAATAAACAAATGCAAAATGGAAAAACTGAAAGTAAGAGAAATTACTACCTAAAATGATGTGACATATTTTAAAAGGCTACTCAGGGAAATGCTGAGAAGAGATATGTATGTTTTTAAGTAAATTATTAAAAAATTTTTAACGTAATGAGCCACAGTTATTAATTAATTGACATGCAAAACAGGCAAGTAGGTTTTTAGTTTGAGTGCTTTCCAAGTTATTAAACCAAACCAATTAAATTTTAAAAAGGGAGTCACAGAGGTCATACTAGAAAGAGAAAAAACGTTTTAAAAAGTGGAAACATTGCCTCAGTGGAGAGAAAAGGTCAGAGGCGCATGCAGGGCTATCTGATTCCAAAGCTATGATTTTTCTTGTTTTTGTAATTTCACATTAAAGTAATATAACTATATTAGAGGAGAACTGGGGGAAGGAGGTGCAATAAAAACTCCAACCCGCCACACTGTCACAATCCAGTGGTGAAGCACCGAGAGGGCCTGGGAGCCGGGGGGCGGGGGGGGGGGGGGTCCTCACGCACAGCTGCTGCCGCCCCTGCCATTCAACCTAGTATTCTGATGGGGTGTCTGCAAAACCCGGTAGCACAGAAGACGCTTTTAGGAAAATCTCTGAGACTAATCATGTTGCTAAAATATTATGAAGAGCAAAAATGAAATATAACCTATTAAAAAGCCCATAGAAAACAGATCCATACCACCCAATGTATTTACCGATATGTTTAAATACCAATATACTTAAAGTAGTATCTATATAGGAAATATTAAAAGCTGTCTTCTTTAAAGATCAGAGAATACTGAATGGGTATGACCATATCTGCAGGCTTAGATCAAACAGTAACCATTATAAAGACACTGCTGAACATTAACCTGTTAACAACTGCAGAGCTTCTGATGTGAAATCTACTGACCTACAAAAAATAAAATAACGAAAATCATTCTTTTATTGTAATGAAAATATCTTTTAAAAATGATCACATAAAGCCACTGCCAGTTTCGAAGAAATGAGCCCCAAAGATGCAAAACTAAGGTGATTTTTAATTAAATAACTAGTATTCTTATTTCAGCTAAGACATTTCGGAATTCTGCTCAAGTATCCAACATAGCTAATGACACGTCAGTGTACAAAATATATATTTTTTCTATCTTTTTTTTCTCCTTTCACTCAGTTGCTAAATATTTTATCACAAATAGGATTGGGAGCATTTGTTATAAAGGTTAATACTAAATATCTGTTAGCAAAATCTCTACAATTTACTGGGGATTTTGATTTTTCAAAAAGGCTAACATAGACTTTAAACACATCACAGAGCAAAATTCTGCAAGTTTCCTTTCATGATACACATTTTTTGAACACATTTTTTAAACACTGAAAATCCTTTGACAATTGGCCAAAACTAGAAAGAATACTGGTGTTAGGAGCCTTTCCTGATTTAGGGACTTCTTTTTTCAGGTTTTGTTCTTTTCTTTCCTATTCTTTCTTTTCTTTCAGGTTCACCTCCAGCAAAAATTCATCCATCGAGGTATAACATTTCAAAATCTAGGCATGTAAAAATATGGACCTTAAAGTTTCCCTTTATTACACTGTTACTTACATACTTTAATGGAAATATATTTTACCTGCAAAATCTGTGTGGGGGATATTTCACCATTGGTTTCAGTTGCAAAAGACACCATATGCTCTGGAAAAAAATACTGACGAAAAGATACAGGTTACATTATTTCAAAAGCCATGTTAGAAAAGATTCAATTGTGACCAATATAGTAAGCTCCAGGAAAAGTTCTTTAAATCAGTGTGTTGAAAATTCACCTAAAGTCCTTCTCAAAATGCCAATCCCTGGACTCTACGTTCAGGTATCTTAATGAGAAGGTAGGAGTAGGGCCCAAAGAGTCGCAAGCACCCTCAGATAACGCGGATGCAGAGAGAGCCACATTCGTCAAGTTCAAAACAGTGCCCTCAGGATGACAGCGTGCTTGTTCCCCTATGTCTTCCCTGAGTCCTGTGGGCACTCTGGCAGGTAATAAAGGACCATCAACTCCATGTCACAAAGTCAAGGCTCCTAGAAGTAAGGGGTATACCCAAGGTCATAGCCACACGTAAAGGAACCAGGACTTGTTGTAGGGCCAGGGAGCTAAAAGTCAGGTCCTTTTCAACGTCGTTCAATCATAAAATTCACCTAGGGCAGTTGTTTAAAATAGGAATTCCCAAGCCTCGTTCCTAGAGTGTCTGATTCAGTAGGTCTGGGTACTCTCTCCTCCCCCAGGTAATTTTTATGATCAGACACATTTGGGAAAATATAGACTACTATATTTCCTCCAAGGATGGGGTTTTACAACCGTTCTACTACCATTTGGTCTAATACTGTGGTCAGTATTAGTTACAGCATTCCTGGCCTCTATCTACTAGCAGCCCCCCTGTCCCTCCAGCCCTGGAATGACAAGCAAAAATGTCTCCAGACATTGTCAAATCGCCCCCAGTTGAGAACCACAGCTCTAGGTCTACAAAATGAGTGTACGGCCTTGTTCAAATAATAATAATAATAATAAAATATAAAAAAACAAGCACTAAAACCATATGCCTTTAACTATACTTTTAAATTCTTGCTTTTAACAAAGATTAACAACAAGAAAATCGTTTCCCTTCAAATTCTAATTCTATTTGATTTTTATTAGGACTCTTATTTTCTTTGTCAAAGATCATCCCATTATGTTTTTATTAATAGGTTCAAATAAAAGAGAACATAAGAGGTCTTTCAGGGTTTGAAAATATTCTATTATAGTGTGTATCATATATTTTTCATAAAGGATCATTTCAATCCAATTATCCAAAACTTCGTGTAAAAATATGCTACAGCTGCAGAGACAAAAACAATTTAAAATAATGAGCCCAGAGGCTATTCTGACTTTTCCAGATCCCTAGGTCTTCACTAGAATGTGACACATATTTCTTTTCTTTTAAAGAGAACTATCATGAAAGTAGTATTTATTAGATAATGCTCCGGTCTTTAACTCATTTCTACTTAGCTCAGTCATTACTGCACTGAAAAAATATTTTGGAACAGCAAGATTCATGTCAATCTGAAAATTTTTGGCTAAGCTATGGCACTCCCAACAATCATCAATCTGTTTTTGCTTTAGAAATTTTCTTATTTAAATTTCCTAAATTCTATGAAAAGTGTTAAACTATAATATTTTGGAGCTGCTTACGGATATCTAATAATTGATTCCCCAAATTAAATGTATACTATCTTCTTCTTCTTAAAAAGCAAGAAAAAGTTCTGTGATTCAATAGTCTTACACAATTCACAGCACTCACCATAGCACATACCCTCCCCAATGTCTATCACATAACATAATAAAAAAAAAAAAAAGACAAGGAGAAATTAAAAAAAAAAAAAGCAAGAAAAAGAAGAAATAGCTCCCCAAAATGGTTAATCTGAACTTCTGTGATAATGCTGACTAATCATTGTTAGACTACAAAGAAACGTAACTATGATGTTCACGGAACAGAATTTTTACCTACAATTTACCGAATGGAGAATTGTATTTGATTTATGGTGACTCTTTTCTTCACATAAAGTAAAATAACACTTAATGAATTCATTTATTTCCCATAACTATTAATGGGGATTTCACTTACCATTGGGTTTTTAAAGAATTCATATTTGGCATAATTTTTTCTAAAGTATAGTTTATTTTCTTCTTCCATTCCCCAGGTAGATAGCACTTCAATCACCAGCTCATGGTCTTCCATTGTTCTTTCTGTAAGGAATGTTTCCGTGAGTATGTCAACAGAATGATGGATGGATGGATGGATGGATGGATGGACAAATGAATAGATAGAAAAGACAGACAAACATGTAGGTAGAAAGAAATATACATGGACACATGTACCCACACAAATTTATAAATTTATGTATGTATCTTTATTAAATATAGCAAATTTCAATTCAATTCTAGAATAGCCAGATTGATACTATTTTAGCAATTTTGAATTAGTAATGTTGATTTTTTTATACCAAAGCAGACTGTAACCTGAGGAGAAAAATGACAAAATGTCACAATGCACTTTTTGCTAATTGCCAATTCCTTTTACTGCTATGTAAATTATAATTAAGTTTGATAACAAATCTGCATTAAGGATGAGGGAGCTATTCTTTTTTTCTCCAATTTGTCATGATGCCAAAATTAAAATATTTGCCTCAAAGTAGAACAATTCACCCCATTAAGAGATGAAAAATTTTGACAGGTTCAAAATGCATTTAAGATACATAGTCTGGATAGTTCAGAAAAATTAAAATAAATGCTTTAAAAGGAAAAATTTTTATGCAAGAACGTACAACTTTGAAGAAACCTAATTTCTTGTGGCACTTTATCCTTTCAAAACTAATGTTCAGGCAAATATATTTTAGGCAGTCTAGAAAGGCGCTTGGGAGGAAAGGTACTTAAATGAAATAAGCAAAAACAACTTTACAGAGGGGAACATAACATGCACAATTCCTATTTTAATAAGAAACTTGATGTCCATAGTAGTGCTATTCATAATAGCCCCAAACTGGAAACTACCCAAATGCCAATCAACATGAGAATGAATGAATAGTGTAAACAGTGTAATAAGTAGTAGAATACATACTACAACAACACACAACTGTATGGGTGAATTTCACAAACATGACATTAAATGAAAGAAGTCAGGCACAAACAGTACACACTACATGCTTACACTTACATAAAGTTCAACACAGGTAAAATAAATCTATAGTGTTAGAAATCAAGATAATGGGGAGAGTGGGTGAGGGAGCAGGGGCTTGAGGGAAACAACTGGGTGTAGGAGATACTGTTTTGTTCTGGGTATTGGATATCCAAGTTTATGCAACATGAGAGTTCACTGAGTTGTCCACATATGGCTTGTTCACTTTTCTTAAGGTATATCATATTTCAATAAAAGGTTAAAGAAAAGTTACTGTGAAATTACTAATGCAAAACAGGAAGTGAAGAACAGCCAACTAAGGAATATAGAAATCCTCTGCTTTTTTTAGGTGCTTCTAGGACCTTTTTGAAAAGTATCTGTGTCTCAAACATTCAACACTCAGTAGTGATCTGTGACTTACAACACCCAAACCCTTGAAAGTAATGTCATACTTAAATAGAAGTTTATTCATCTGAAAGAATTCTCAATGAATATGGATGAGTTTGAGCTAAGTGTGCATCAACACTCTGGGTTCTGTTTCTAACTCCAGTTGCTCTTTTTCTGTCTCACTGATGAGCTCCCATAGCTCCTCCTCCCTCCTAAGATGCAATCCTTGGCTAAAATCTTTTCTTTCCGTTTCTTAAGCTAATTCACTCTCCTTCAGCCATCCCGCCTGTTGAGTTCCTTGAGATGAAATCTCTGGCTACAGTTGCTTTTACTCATGCTCTAGTCCCAACTGTTAGACTTTCCAACACCTCAAACACAGTTTGTCTAAATCCAAAGTCAGTATGGTGGTTCCCCCAAAATAGTAAACGATTCCAGCAACGCCAATCCTGAGCATATAACCAAAAGAAATGAAAGCAGAGACTAGAACAGATGTTTGTATACCAATGTTCATAGTAGCACTATTCATGATAGGTAGAAACACCCTAGTGTCTACCAACAAGATGAATGGACAAACAACATGTAGGACACACATACAATGGAATATTTAGCCTTAAAAAGGAATGAAATTCTGACATGTGCTACAACATGGATGGACCTTAAAGATATCATATGTAAAATAAGAAGACGTAAGAACCGATATTATAGGATTCCTTTTATATGTGATACCTGGAATAGACAAATTCGTAGAGACAGAAAGTAGAATGGGGGTTGCAGGGACTAGGGAGCAAGGGGTTATTGTTCAACGGGCTCAGAGTTTCACTATGAGAAGATAAAGATGTTCTGGAGATGGGTAGTGGTGATGGTTGTACAACAGTATGAATGTACATAAGGCCAATGAATTATACCCTTAAAACTGGTAAATTTTATGTTATGTACATTTTATCAAAATAAAAAATAAACCTGAAAACAAAGTCATCTTCCCTTTTCTCTCTCAAACTGCTTTTTCCTAAACTCTCCTATCTCCATTGCATCTTTATAGCCACTCCTCTATGCCCCACTTCCACTATCCCCAGACACCAGGGATTTGCCCTCCAAATGTCTCTCAACAACCCCTCACATTGTCACAATTCCAATTTAGACCTTCATTTTTTCTTAACTAATCTCCAAACTTCTGGTTTCTCTTTCTTCCAATCCAACCTGGACACTGATACCATAGCAAACCTCATAGAACATGTGTGTCAATGTAACCCTTGCTCAAAGTACTTTCTACTCCCTACTTGCTGTGGGATACATCCATGTAGTCTGGCAGTTATACTAACCATTCATCCATTTGAAAAATATTTACTGAAGGCCTACCATGTGTCAGACATTCATCTTGGGGCTTGGAATTTTGTAGTGCATAAAACAGTCAGAAGTCACTGCCTCAGGGAGCTTTCATTCTAATGGGAAGATGAGGACTATAAATAAAATGTAAATCTTAACAGGCAAGTGATAAACACAACAAAGAAAAATAGAGCAGGGCACAGGGAGAAAGGAGGCCATAGGGGAAAAGAATTCATTTTCAACAGCTTGCCAGGATAGGTCTCATTGAGAAGGTAATGTTTGAACAAAGACCCAAAGGAGAAAGGGGCCTGAGCCAAGCAGACACCAACAGGAAGAACAAGAACAAAGCCTCTGAGGCAAGAGCAAGACTCTATGTTTGAAGTACCACAAGGAGGTTAACGTGGCTGAAGCTGAGTGAGCAAAGGGGCAAATACTAGGAGAGGTTAGAGAAGCAATGGTGATGAGCTGGGAAGTCTGCAGAAAGCCCTTCAGTTCATAGTGAGGTTCTGGTGTTTCCTTAGAGTCAGATGAGAAGTCATTTTGTATGGAGGTTCCTCAAGAAGTTGAAAACAGAGCTACCATACGATCCAGCAATTGCACTACTGGGTATTTATCCCAAAGATACAAATGTAGTGATCTGAAGGGGTATGTGCACCCCAATGTTTATAGCAGCAATGTCCACAATAGCCAAACTGTGGAAAGAGCAAAGATGTCCATCGACAGATGAATGGATAAAGAAGATGTGATATATATATATATACAATGGAATATTATGCAGCCATCAAAAGGAATGAGCTCTTGCCATTTGCAACGATGTGGATGGAACTGGAGGGTGTTATGCTGAGCGAAATAAGTCAATCAGAGAAAGACATGTATCATATGACCTCACTGATATGAGGAATTCTTAATCTCAGGAAACAAACTGAGGGTTGCTGGAGTGGTGGGGGGTGGGAGGGATGGGGTGGCTGGGTGGCGGACATTGGGGAGGGTATGTGCTATGGTGAGTGCTGTGAATTGTGTAAGACTGTTGAATCACAGACCTGTACCTCTGAAGCAAATAATACATTATATGTTAAAAAAAAAAAAAAGAAGGTAGTAGGAAGGGAAAAATGAAGGGGGGGGAAATCGGTGGGGGAGACGAACCAGGAGAGACTATGGACTCTGAGAAACAAACTGAGGGTTCTAGAGGGGAGGGGGGTGGGGGATGGGTTAGCCTGGTGATGGGTATTAAAGAGGGCATCTACTGAATGGAGCACTGGGTGTTATACACAAACAATGAATCATGGAACACTACATCAAAAAAATAAATAAATAGAGGGAAAAAAAAAAGAAAAACTGTAAGAGAAGTGGGTTGGGGAGAGTCAACAGTTACTGAGATATCCAGCGGCAAGTCACATCCCTAACAATCTCTCTATTATTCTTACTTTTGTCTACTTCTCACACAAACCAGCTGGTATTTTCAGGCTTATGAAACATAGTCTCACATTCAACATACTATATGCTAAGCATGATATCCATATTTTTTGCAACTGCAGCAGAAGAAAATTTCAAGGTAGTAAGCAAGATGTTTGCTTGTTTTACCAACCTGTGTTTCTTTGTACCCATTACCTCTACCACTAAAGAATCCTATGTTCTGCCCTCAAGATATGCTATGCAGAGAGGAAAAAAAATTACAGAAATGCATTTTATTTACTTTTGAGCTTCACAATGAGACTTTATCAATCTTTGACAGATATAAGTGCTTGGGGAGATCATGCCTAGCCAATCCTTGATTGCCTCATATAGGGATCCACCTTCTGTCTTCTGAGAAAGTTGCTGCAGTTAAGAGGTTGGTGGAAGAAAGGATGGAATAGAGATTGAGCTAGAAAAAGTGGACAGTGTAGGACCAAGAGACCCTGTAATCCAGTCCCCTTCAAGAATGAGAACGCTTTCAGGGTGACAAGTTGATGGTGATAAAACACCAGATAAGTTTAATGATGCTATGTGGCTCAAACCAGAGGATAGTGTTAGGAGACATCTAGCTTCCAGTAGAAACCCTACATCTAGCATGATGGAGAAGCCATAACTGAGGGCAACATCGAGGCAGAGGAGTCCATAGCATTCCATTATGGAGAAAGAAAGAGCATATGGCAACAGTACCACATCCCCATCGGGAACATGGATGAGCTAAGAGAAGAGCATGCACTTTAAGTGGCTTTATGGTACTCAAATAAATTTGAGAGGAACAAGAGTTTCCAGAACATGAAGAGCAAGGGTTAGGCAAATACCCATCCTGGGACTTAATGCCTCACCAGCATGTTGCAGAAGTGAAAGTAGGTCTAAACCTTCAATTGAGAATATTTAAACCTGTATGTAACTCATTTATAAAACCTGAATTTATTATTTACCCCAACAACACTGAGAACAATCCATAAAAAAACAAATCATAGAAGATTAAACTGTCTGCTGTTAATAGGCAAGAGAATGAGAATCAAAAAATATTCAAGTTATTGAAATAAAGGTAGTTACATCTCTGCAAGTCTCCATCTGAGACCTTTTTCACTGCAATGTTTGATTCTTATAATATTTTTAAAAGATTTTATTTATTTGAGAGAGAAAGAGAGCACGAGAAGGGGAGGGGCAGAGGGAGAAGCAGGCTCCCCACTGAGCAAGGAGCCTGATGTGGGCTCGATCCCAGGACCCTGGGATCATGACCTGAGCCGAAGGCAGATACTTAACCGACCCAGGCGTGCTTTAATTCTTATAATATTTTCAGTAGGCTGAATAATGGCCCCAAAGACATCTGGAACCTATAAATGTTGCCTTATATGGCAAAGTCTTTGCAGATGTCATTAACTTAAAGATACTGAGAGGAAGAGATTATCCTGAATTATCCAGGTAGGCTCTAAATCCAATTACAAGGACCTTTATAAAACAGAGACAGAAAGAGATGTGACCCAGACAGAAGAGGAAAGGGCAATGTGACCACAGAGAGAGACTCAAGTGACACGGACACAAGTCCAGGAACGATGGTAACCACCAGAAGCTGGAAGAGGCAAGGAATGGAGTCCTTCTAAAGCCCCAGAAAGAGCCTGCCCTCATCTTGAGTGCAGCCCAGTGACCTTAATTTTGGACTTCTCACCTCCAGAACTGCTAGAGATTACATTTCTGTTGTTTGAAGTCACTAGGTCTGTGGTAAAGCAGTAACACTGTCTAATGAGCAAGTTAGAGTTGCATCTTACAGAAAAGGAACCTGAAGTTCAGAATAGTGAACATCTCAGGATTTGAACAGCATCCGCATGTCTGATCCCACGTCGACGCTGTTCATCTGCAAGCACTGCCTCTGCCTTCTCCCCCACAGCTCCCACTGGAGGGGCATCCCATGCCGCCTCTGCCCCCCCCCACAGCTCCCACTGGAGGGGCATCCCCTGCAGCCTCTGCCCCCCCCCACAGCTCCCACTGGAGGGGCATCCCCTCCTGCCTCTGGCTCCCCCCCCCAGAGCTCCCACTAAAGGGGCATCCCCTGCCACCTCTGCCTCCCCCGCAGCTCCCACTGGAGGGGCATCCCCTGCTGCCTCTGCCTCCCCCACAGGTCCCACTGGAGGGGCATCCCCTGCAGCCTCTGCCCCCCCCACAGCTCCCACTGGAGGGGCATCCCCTGCTGCCTCTGGCTCCCCCCCGCAGAGCTCCCACTAAAGGGGCATCCCCTGCCACCTCTGCCTCCCCTGCAGCTCCCACTGGAGGGGCATCCCCTGCTGTCTCTGCCTCCCCCACAGCTCCCACTGGAGGGGCATCCCCTGCTGCCTCTGCCGAGCCTATTTATATCCTGCTCATTCTTTCCATATCAACTAAAATCCTCTCTCATGTTCCTGCAGCTCTTATGTTTCAACTGCTCCAAATTCTTTTATTTTGAAATGTGTTCAATAAATATTTACTAATTAAGTGAAACTAAAAAACCACATTTTGAGTGTAAGGGGAACAAAAATAATGGGCAGTATTTCAAATCATATCAATCTTAATCTCAAATGAAAGTAACATAAATCACTTGAATTTGGGCTGTACCAAAAAAGGAAATAAAACAAAAAAGGGCAGAAAAACCAAGCTTTATGTGTAATGAAAAGCACTTTTGTGATCACCAAGTGGCAGTCTACATGTAAACTAAGCCCAGCACAGCAATCTAGAAAGGAAAGATAACATACGATATTCACGGAAAATTTCACAGAACTGTAGTACTGAATGTCTAAATAACACATAACTAGCATGGGGAAAATATCCTGGTAATCTTAAGGAGAAAAATTTCTTCAAAGACAGCTAGATTAACTAGAGTGTGTGAGAAAGCAGAAGACATATTTTTCATGCCTTCAAAGATGATTTCTGGATATTCTAGTGAAAATTCAGATAACATAGAAGGAAGTAAAATAGCAAAGTCCAGAGGATCAGATGCGGCTACAGGTTCTCGTCTCACACACTCCTGTGGTAATGGAGCTAAAATTTCCTTATCACAGAATCTGGCTTTTCAAAATTATATTATATTAATAATCTTTTCAAATGTATACATTACTATCCCAATTGGATGCACATGACCTGAGCCTAAGGCAGATGTTTAACGACTGAGCCACCCAGGTGCCCCCTGGTTTCTTTTTTTAAAGGTAACTAACTAAATACAGACTTTAATAGGGAAGAGTTCAACATGAAGATACAAGATGCCTAGAAGGATAACTTGGAGAGGAAAAGAAGAATGAGTAAAGGGAGGTGAAAAGTTGCTGAAGACCAGCTTTGTTTTGCTTAGGCTAGGCCTGGGACATCATCACCGAGACATGAGAATGGGGGAAAAACAAAAAAAATACTAGTTAGTCTAGATGGCTTCTAGTTAACTTTCTACTGATTCTTCCTCTTCAGTGTCATTCTAAAACCAAGTGGATTTTAACCAACTAATGATCCTACTAAGTAACTTATAATACATGTTTTAAATGTCAAAAAGAAACAAATTAATTCTGTAACTGGGGGCTCTCTGCTGCAATACTCAAAAACAATGATACTAAGAACTGTCACGCAGAATGAGTTCAAATACTTTTTGGATTACCATGTGATAAATGACCCTAGGTACCTTTCTCAGAAATTCATCATGATTCTTTTAAAGACCTTATTAAGACCCTAAGGGCTTCATAAAATACTATATTAAAATATACTATCAAAACTTTACACATACAAGTCTACTTAGAAAACATTCTGCAGTATTCATCAGGCATTGGAAAGTGAATGACAATGACTGTATACCACTTCTATGTAGGCAGAAAAAGAGGAGAGAAGCCCTCCTAAATCACTTCAAAACAGTATCCAAAAAGGAGAAAAAGAGGGGGAAAAGCCTCCAAAGGAGTAAAGAAAAGCTTTCTTAAAACTAAAAGTTTTATCATGTCACTTGAAGTTTTATCTTTGTTTCTGACAGACCAGCGTGAAGTGTCATAGCAATGCAACGAAATATGGCCAAATAATAACTACCTGTAATTCTGTTTTCTGTTTAATTTCCAGAAACTTTTTCTTAAAAAAAAAAAAGAGAGAGAGAGAAGGAGAAGAGAGGAAAGAAGTTTCTTCTGAAACTGTTGATTTCACTTCAAAGTCTTTTAAAAACCCTCAATCCTCCCAGAATGGAAAGTGTTCACCTGTGACCTTCTGCCTGGATTTCTTCGCTGAATCTACTGAAAGTACAGCGTGGGGCTTAAATAGAAACCTGAGTCCTTACTCTTCTCATCACTTGATAAGAGAAGAAACAAAAGTGGCTTTTACCTCTAATTCGCCCAGAAAACAATTCTTTGTATACCTTTGTTACAGGAAACTCCAGGAGACAAATGGTCCTTGTACTTCTCTGGGCGAGGCAGAAACTACATACATTTTGTCAATCTTATTTTCAGATAAAAATGAACAGCCTCTGACCAAGCAAAACAAAAACTGGAGAAGCAAAGGATAAAAATAGGGCTCAATTCTGAAAGGTTCCTTAACCTAAGAAAACTATCTAATACTAGCGAGCTCGCCTGGAAAAATCGCTAGCACCATATTCAGCTCCGTAAGTGCAATTAATAGGAAAATCTTGACACTTAAGCTTGATGGGTGTAAAGGCCTTGCAGATCATTCTGCAACAAACTGAAGTAGTCTTCATATTAACTTAGACTCACCAATCACAACTTGTATTCATAGAAATCCTTACTTTTCCGCAAAGTATTTGCATACACATCACCTCAAGCTGATTGATAAATACTCAAAAAGT